>NC_081572.1:19913613-19920960 GCF_022355385.1 Mustela nigripes
CATGTAACCAATCAGTATCTTGTCAATATAGTCAGCCGATCAATCGACCTCCCACTTGTCTTCCTTGTCTTTCTCTGGCAGAGTTTATCAGACCATATCCACTCTAGCTTACTTGAAGTTAATTTAAAATGAACCACTGAATCCTGTGGAACAGAGGCTTCCCCCACACCCCCCTAATGAGGGGATGCTGGTGGTCATGGTAACCAAGAGAAAGAGGTCCTTACTGGTACCAGCTCTAGGGGGGTGAGGGTGGAGTAAGAGTGACCTGGGGCTGAATCTCACCAAGTTTGAAACTGAGGGGCCTGCATTTGCCTTTCCCTCTAGATTGTACTGGGGTGATGTGCAGTTTGTATTTGAAAGTAGTTGGTCTCTGGAAACACCAGAAACAACCTCTTTGGGGTTTTTTGGTTAAGTCTGTACCTTGTGAAGGACTGGGTCCTCTCACCCTCTTCCCAGGTGACTTCTGGGACCTTGGGCTGCTCTTGAGGCCTAGGGACTGCACCACACTAGGTCCAAGCCCTCTGTCTGGTCTGTGGGGGCCCTCTGGTGGTGATGGAGCCTGGTCCCCCTGCAGGCCTCCTGGCCCTCTGCTGCTCCCTGCTGGAGCTGCTGCTGTGAGCTGCCAGGGGCTGGGCAGCAGGTCCACGGAGCGCCCCCAGCCCGCAGAGGCCTTATTCTTGGTGGACCAACCCCTTAAAATGCCTTCCCTGCCAACAGGGGCCCTCCACTAGCCCTCTCTCTACCTCCGTTATGCCTCGACCTCTGACCCCGACGCCAAGAAAAGACCACAGAACACCAAGGCTGCTGCTGCACACTTAGTTGTTTACTGGGTCAGGGTAGGTTGGCTCTTCTTGGGGCCACGGCCCCGGACTCTCGGGGATGGACCTCTTTGGGCTTCAGGGGGAGACAGCGCCTGGCATGGGCCTCGGACGTACAACTGGCCCGAGGGGGTCATGCTGCAGGTCATGGAGGCGGGATCCAGGTCTGGTGGTAGTTGCATCTGCCGGTGTACCCTCTGTGCCACGCGGTAGCCGGCCCCATCTGGGCTGCAGCCCTCCAGTTGCCGCTGGCCGGTCACCACCAGACATTGGCCGTCCACTTGCACCACGAGCTCCTCCGGGGCAAAGCCATAGGCATCCATCTTCATCTGGAAGCCATCCTCCGCATTAACGTTGTTCCGCGCAGCCACCGCCTCGTCCCTGAGCAGCTGTACCGGCAGCGTGGCCACCTGGTTCTGTTCGGCAAGGGCCGCGCTGGGACTGCGGGACGCCACCTGGCTCCCGCTGGGGAGACCGCTACCGACCCGCTGCATCCGAGTGAGCAACTGCTGCCCAACCGCGCGAGGCGCAGGGCGTGGCGCTGAGCGCGCGGCCGCGGCGCGCACACCCGGAGAGGCCTTCCCGCGAGCCGGCTCCAAGCAGCCCAGCTCCGCTCCCCCGCGGCCGGGGCAAGGCGGATGGCGGAGGGTGGCGGGGGTCGGAGGGCGCCGCCACGTGAGTCCTGCCTCTACAGGTCTGGTTGCGCTGCTGCTGCGCCTTTCTTAGGCCCTTCCCCTTCTCCAGGCTGGGACGCCCCTGCGTAGGCCAATCGGAGGCTGGACGTGGGGGCCCGAGCCTGGAGCGCTCACCAGCCCAGGGCAGAGACGGGACTGAGCCGCTGGGCTCTTGCCCTTCCAAGAGTCGGGCCTGAGGACAAGGGTCCGTCCCCTGAACAGAGCCAAGGGCGTGTGACCGTGGGGTCTTCCATTCTCAGAACGTCCTTTCTCTGACCGCGCACAGCCCTGTGACACATGGGCTTGGGAGGTGAACAGGGCTTCCTGGTTTCCTTCGTGCTTCGGACCCTGGGTCTACTGCGGCAGGCTCAGGGCTCAGCTCTGTGGCAAAAAGAAGACCCCGGCCCTGCCCTCGAGGTGCCCACACTGTTACAGGGAGAGCAATGCCCGCCCACTAGGATGTGCCCGCCTTTACTTCTGCCTCATCCTCACCTCGGTATCGGGTTTTGTGGCCATGACCATCCTCTGGTTTTTTTACAATAATCCTTTATTGCTGAAATGTAACGTAATACAAAAAAGTGCACCAAAGAGTACAGCTGAATTATCCCACAAAGGGCACAGCCGTGTAACCGCTTCACGGGGCAGGAAGAGGAAGTGTTGCTTCTTCATCTCCACTGTAGCTGCAATTCTGTGTCTGCAGACTGGTGGGACAGGGCCGTTGCCGGTGGGGGGAGGTGTGCCGGGAAGCCAAGACAACTCCAGACCCCAGGCCGGCCCTTCTACCCTGACCCTTGGGAGGTGGGCAGACTCCACAATTCCCCTCAACAGAAGCCTGTTTTCTCAGACGCTTCTCCAAGTCCCCACAAAAACACCAATCCCGGAATCCTTCAAAGAGATTATAAGTAAGGAGAGGCCAATCTAGGGTAATGACTCAGGCTTCACTTGTTTGTCTGGGACCTACAGACAAGACAGAAAAGTCTGGAAGCTGGAGGCCAAGGGAGCGGCCGTGGAAGACTACAACTCCCACCATGCTCCGGCGCAGCGACGCCTGCGCATTGAGCGCCGGTTGCCCATGCGGCCCTAGGGCTGGGAGCGCCGCGCCGCGCTCCGCTGCGGGGGAGGACATGGCGGAACCTTCCCAGGCCTCGACCCCGGCCCCGGCCACTCAGCCCCGTCCCCTTCAGTCTCCAGCCCCTGCCCCAACTCCGACTCCTGCCCCTAGTCCGGCTTCAGCCCCGACTCCGGCTCCCACTCCGGCACCAGCCCCCGCCCCAGCTGCAGCGCCAGCCGGCAGCACAGGGACTGGGGGTCCTGGGGTAGGAAGTGGGGGGACGGGGAGCGGAGGGGATCCGGCTCGACCTGGTCTGAGCCAGCAGCAGCGCGCCAGCCAGAGGAAGGCGCAAGTCCGGGGGCTGCCGCGCGCCAAGAAGCTCGAGAAGCTAGGGGTCTTCTCGGCTTGCAAGGTGGGGGCGGGGCCTGGGGTGAGAAGGGGGCGGGGCTTGGGGCATCCCGGGGCTCGGGTGGGAATGGGGGCAAATCTGTGGCTGGGGATCGGCTCCCCGTCACCAGTTACAGGGCTGTTGACGGAGTCTTCTGCCGCCAGGCCAATGAAACCTGCAAGTGTAATGGCTGGAAAAACCCCAAGCCCCCCACTGCACCCCGCATGGACCTGCAGCAGCCAGCTGCCAACCTGAGCGAGCTGTGCCGCAGTTGTGAGCACCCCTTGGGTAAGGCAGGTAGTGCCCTTGGAGCTGGGGTGGGAGTAGGTGCTGGGTCCTGCTTGGATGGGCTTTTTTAAGTGTCAGGGAGCTTTATCTGTGAAACTAAAAATGCCCCCTTAAGGAGGGATCGGGTTGGGAGCATGTATTCTCCCAAGGGAAGAGACAGGAAATCTGCCAGCCCAGAAGAGACAGGGTCCACCCAAGGGTTGAGGTAGGAGCAGCCGGTCTCATTGCCGGTCACACTGGTTGGAGGGACTTATACGTTGTAAATTGGCTGGTGATGAAGAGGGACGGGGAGCTCTGGTGATGTGTCCATTCTTCCCAACCCTACCACCTGTCGGTCTTACAGCTGACCACGTGTCCCACCTGGAGAATGTATCAGAGGATGAGATCAACCGGTTGCTGGGTATGGTGGTGGACGTGGAGAATCTGTTTATGTCTGTTCACAAAGAGGAGGACACAGATACTAAGCAGGTCTATTTCTACCTCTTCAAGGTGAGTTTCATCCAAGTGAGTGTGAGTGAGCAAAGGAGCTGGGGCTGGGGAGTCTGCAGCTCTGAGCTCCACTGACCTCTACTCCTCCCCCTTCCTCTTCCTCCAGCTCCTCCGGAAATGCATCCTGCAGATGACCCGGCCAGTGGTGGAGGGCTCCCTGGGCAGTCCCCCCTTTGAGAAGCCTAATATTGAGCAGGTGGGGTGAGGGAGTTGGTAAGAGAATTGGGGGCATCTTGGAGGAGTCAGGAGCCTGTGTTCCCCATCCTCTTCAAGCTGAGAACAAGGGACCGGTTCAGAGAAGGGAGGGAGTTTGGGGCTCAAGATGGACATGGGGGTGGAAAGGGGGGAGAAGTTCTTCTTCACCGAGAGCCCCAGAGCGAGAGGTGAGCTTTAGCTCCCCTCAGGAAGCACCAGGTTTTGGGTAAGAAACCCCTGCTGGCTGCTCACATCTCCTTCCTGGTCTTGTGCCCTGCCCACTTCTCAGGGTGTGCTGAACTTCGTGCAGTACAAGTTCAGTCACCTGGCTCCTCGGGAGCGGCAGACGATGTTTGAGCTCTCAAAGATGTTCCTGCTCTGCCTTAACTACTGGAAGCTTGAGACGCCTGCCCAATTTCGGCAGCGGTCTCAGGCCGAGGACGTGGCTACCTACAAGGTCAATTATACCAGGTAGGCCCAGGCAGGGGCAGCGTTGGGGTGGGGGAGGCCTGGAGGCCCCGCCTGGGTCCAGCACCCCCGTTCTCCCTTCCCACCTCTCTGCTCCCCACAGGTGGCTCTGCTACTGCCATGTGCCCCAGAGCTGCGACAGCCTCCCCCGCTACGAGACCACTCACATCTTCGGGCGAAGCCTCCTCCGCTCCATCTTCACCGTGACCCGGCGGCAGTTGCTGGAGAAATTCCGGGTGGAGAAGGACAAGCTGGTGCCTGAGAAGAGGACCCTCATCCTCACCCACTTCCCAAAGTAAGGCTTGTTCTGGCCTATCAGGATCTGCCCCAAGTTCACATCCTCCCTGTTGTCCCCTTTTTCCCAGGAAGGCTGCCTGGGGTTGTCTCCTTCCCCTCCAGGAGGCTTCTGGGGTCTGGGTGTCTACCCGGCAGACTTGTCTGGGGCCCAGTTGTGACTTGCCGGCATTTACCTTTGCGTGTACTAGTCTGGGAATGGCAGGGACATGGCCCGTGTGCTAACTTGACCCCTGCCCACGCCCCTGGTAGATGGGATTCGTTGTTTCCCACGGGGCCTGGACACAGCCTCAGAAGCACAGCGCGCCGAGAAACCAGAGCTTACGCTTGAGGGGAAACCGATTTCCACTCCCGTCGTGGTCCTATCTGTGAGATTTTCCTCTGTTCTGCTATACTTTCCTCCCGTTTTAAACTTGGCTCATAGCTACCCGGTATAAGAAGCCTCCACTGACTAAGGCAGGCCTTTCAGCCCCCCTTCTGCCACCCGCTGGGACTACAAGGGGGCAGGAGGGGATCCTGAGACCCAGGGTGACTTGTGCACTTCCCACATAGCTCAGGAAGGCACCAGCTCAGACCCTGTCCCTCTGTGCCACACACTGTGGTAGGCTGCGCCTCTGTTCTCTGTCTAGATTGTCCTGTTCTGCCTCTGACTAGGGGCTCCCAAGAAGCCGAGGACTGTGTTTTCCCCTAGTCTGAAGGCTGTCTCCGTTCTTTGGCTCCTAATTCCGTGACAGTTGGGTCTCTCAACCTGCCTCCAGTCCTTCTGACGTCTGGTCCAGGCTGCTGCCTTGGTTGGAGGACAGAGTTGTGAGACAGCCTGTACCCTCCCCACAGATTCCTGTCCATGCTGGAGGAGGAGATCTATGGGGCAAACTCTCCGATCTGGGAGTCTGGCTTCACCATGCCACCCTCAGAGGGGACGCAGCTGGTGCCCAGGCCGGGTACGTGCCCCAGCAGGCTCTGCAGGCTCTTGGCTTGGCCTCCCTAGCAGAGCTCAGCCCTCCGCCGGGAAGAAGCACTGCGGATGGCAGCATTGGGGACATGCAGGAGGGTGTGTCTGGGGAATCCTTTTTTGGGGACCTACCACCACCTCTGACCACCCCCCATCCCTGATTTCACTCCCTCTCAGCTACAGTCAGCGCGGCAGTTGTCCCCAGTGCCCCCCTCTTCAGCCCCACCATGGGTGGGGGCAGCAACAGCTCCTTGAGCCTGGATTCCGGAGGGGCTGAGCCCATGCCAGGTGCGTACTTGACCCCTGACCCCTGACTCTCATTTGGCCCCCCTAACCTCTCTTGCTGTCCACCGGAGACCCTGCCAACCTTCCCCAGCAGGTGAGAAGAGGAAGCTCCCAGAGAACCTGACCCTGGAGGATGCCAAGCGGCTCCGCGTCATGGGCGACATCCCCATGGAGCTGGTCAATGAGGTCATGCTCACCATCACAGACCCCGCTGCCATGCTGGGGCCTGAGGTGGGCAGCCTGGCTTCCTACATAGTGTGGGGAGGGGTCTCACCGGCCAGAGGCCGCAGCTCACTCCCTTTCCTCTGGTGCCCAGACAAGCCTGCTGTCGGCCAACGCAGCCCGGGACGAGACAGCCCGCCTGGAGGAGCGCCGCGGCATCATCGAGTTCCATGTCATTGGCAACTCGCTGACACCCAAGGCCAACCGGCGGGTGTTGCTTTGGCTTGTGGGGCTGCAGAACGTCTTCTCCCACCAGCTGCCGCGCATGCCCAAGGAGTATATCGCCCGCCTCGTCTTTGACCCGTGCGTCCCCACAAGAGCCCCAGCCCCAGGCACCATGCCCGTCCCCAGCCTGTGGGAATACTTGCTCCTCCGCTTCCGGCTCTGAATACAGCCCTGGCCTCCAAGGCTCTAGGGACCTGGGAGGCATTTGGGACCCAGGTAGGGGCCGTGACCTTTCCCCTCTCCCCTTAGGAAGCACAAGACTCTGGCCTTGATCAAGGACGGGCGGGTCATCGGTGGGATCTGTTTCCGCATGTTTCCCACTCAGGGCTTCACAGAGATTGTCTTCTGTGCCGTCACCTCGAATGAGCAGGTCAAGGTGAGTGCCTTGGCCCCAGCCCCAGTTTGCACAGAAGGGAAGCCACAGTCTCCAGTCCCTCTTTCAGTGGCCGGCCAGTTCCTCCCAGCCCCATAAGGGGGCAGTTGTCCTTTGGTAACTGCCTTAAGAAAACACTTTAGAGTCCCCAAACCAGTAATGCTCTTATTTTCTTTTTTTAAAGGTTTATTTATTTTATATAGAGAGAGTGAGTGAACGCATAAGCACACAAGCAGGGGGTGGGGCAGAGGGAGAGAATCTCAAGCAGACTCCCTGCTGAGCGCAGAGTCCAATGTGGGACTCGATCTCACAACCCTGAGATCGTGATCTGGGCTGAAATCAGGAGTTGGCCACTTAACCGACTGAGCCACCCAGACACCCCTACCAATAACACTTTTATTTTATTTATTTATTTATTTATTTTAAAAAGATTTTATTTATTTATTTGACAGAGAGAGATCACAAGTAGATGGAGAGGCAGGCAGAGACAGAGAGAGAGAGAGAGAAGCAGGCTCCCTGCTGAGCAGAGAGCCCGATGTGGGACTCGATCCCAGGACCCTGAGATCATGACCTGAGCCGAAGGCAGCAGCTTAACCCACTGAGCCACCCAGGCGCCCCCCCAATA
>NC_081572.1:19921060-19936979 GCF_022355385.1 Mustela nigripes
CTCGATCCCAGGACCCTGAGATCATGACCTGAGCCGAAGGCAGCAGCTTAACCCACTGAGCCACCCAGGCGCCCCCCAATAACACTTCTAAATGAATTTGAATTTCTTTCAACACCGGAAAATTCACATATACTGAGGAGTTACTAGTTTTTATACTATCCTGGTGCTGGGTGATAGTCCTGGGTTCTGTCTTAAGTTGGCATAACAGAACCTGGTAGGGTTCCCAGTTCTCCTGGTTTCTGTAAGCCAGATTTGCATGGTGCCACTCGGTCTTGACCTGTATGGGAGATACTCTCTCTTTAGGGTTCAGATTTGAAATGAGTAGGGCCCTTGTGATTCCTCTTCCCCTTCCCCCCTCACTCTGAGGCCCAGGAACTGGGAACCAGTGACATGGGGAGCGCAACTTCCTGGTTGGGATTTCAGTCCTGGCCTTACCATGGCTGGCTGTCTGACTTCGGACACATTTCCTAACATCGTTAACATAGTTGGGTTGCAGGTTTTGGTGTCTTGGGGTTTTGTTCTCTGGGAAATGGAGATAAAAATACTCACCTCGTGGACTGACTTGAGAGGCGGTCTGTAAAGTCCCAGGCACCACACGAGGCCCTGAGTAAGCGCTTAGAAACCCAGTGTCCTTCACTTTCTCCCCACAATCTCCCATTCTTCTGCCAGTTGCCTTTCCTCCTCCCTGTCCTGGGTCCCCTGGCTGCCCCTACTTCCTATGCAGTCTGCTCTCTCCATTCGAGGCTCCCCTGCTAAGCCCTGCTCCCCTCCCCCGCAGGGCTATGGGACTCACCTGATGAACCACCTGAAGGAGTATCACATCAAACACAACATCCTCTACTTCCTCACCTATGCTGACGAGTATGCCATCGGCTACTTCAAAAAGCAGGTGACCCTAGCCTCAGCCCACACTTGACTGCTGCCTGGGGCTAGAGGTCATCCTGTCCAGCCTGCTGGTGGGGATGGGAGGGAAGTCTTCCGTGCCCAGCTGCCTGCCTCCCGCTGCTGCCCCAGTGAAGAGTAGGGACCTGTAGGCAGGCTGGAAGAGCTGGGAGACTCTTGAGGGTGGTTTGGGAGGGGCAGCTGACCTGGAGCCTTCCCAGGGACAGATTAATTGAGCCCGCACAATACAGAGCCCCCCGCCTGCACACCAGCTACCACAGAAGGTGATCCCAGAACCAGGGAGAAGGGGACATGGTCTGCACGGCCCCTCAGGGGGCTTCTGGGGGAAGGGTGACTCAAGTTGGAAGGGCCTTGCTGGTGGGTCAGGTCGTGACTGTCTACTCCCTAGGGCTTCTCCAAGGACATCAAAGTGCCCAAGAGTCGCTACCTGGGCTACATTAAGGACTATGAGGGTGCAACATTGATGGAGTGTGAGCTGAATCCCCGCATCCCCTACACAGAGCTGTCTCACATCATCAAAAAGCAGAAGGAGGTGTGTGTGTGCGCGTGCGCACGTACTCAGCCCTGGGACTTTTCACATGCATGGGGGGGTGAGCACACGTGTGTGGATATGTGCCACACGTATGTGCACTTGTGAGGTGGGCGTGGGCCAGGATCTTGGTTCTTGCTTTGCCTCTCAGGGAAGTTAGGAGGTGAGGTGCCTGGGGTAGGGCCTCTGCCTCTGGCCCGGGGAGGGTTGCTGCTGGGGCTGGAGTTGGCCTCTCAGGCCCTGCCTTCCCTCAGATCATCAAGAAGCTGATTGAGCGCAAACAGGCCCAGATCCGAAAGGTGTACCCCGGGCTCAGCTGCTTCAAGGAGGGAGTGAGGCAGATCCCCGTGGAGAGTGTCCCCGGCATTCGTGAGCAGGGGTCTTGGTGGGGGAAGGGGCACCCTACTAGGGGTGTGTTCTCAAATTCTTAGGGATGCTCTCCCCACTCCCCACTTTGCAGGAGAGACGGGCTGGAAACCACTGGGGAAGGAGAAGGGGTGAGTATTGTGTGGAGGAGGTGGGTGTCGGGGGAGGCAGAAGGACCCAGGGCCTCAGACATGGCATCTCTTGCCCCAGGAAGGAGCTGAAGGATCCAGACCAGCTCTACACAACCCTCAAAAACTTGCTGGCCCAGATCAAGGTGGGGAGACCAGGTTCCCTTCCGGGGGCACCTGCGCCAGTGGCTGGGGTGGGTGGTACTCACAAGCCGGGCGGAGGGCACCGTGGGCCTGGCTCCAGCTCGACTTTCCTCTCTAGTCACACCCCAGTGCCTGGCCCTTTATGGAGCCTGTGAAGAAGGCAGAAGCCCCTGACTACTACGAGGTCATCCGCTTCCCTATCGGTGAGGACGCTCCATTCCTGCTCCCCAAACCTGCCCCTGCCCCCAAACCTCCCTGGGCCCCACGGCCCTGCCCTCCCCAGCCTCCTAAAGCTGTGCCCTTACGTCCCGCC
Source organism: Mustela nigripes (assembly GCF_022355385.1). Lineage (NCBI taxonomy): Eukaryota > Metazoa > Chordata > Mammalia > Carnivora > Mustelidae > Mustela > Mustela nigripes. The sequence continues at coordinate 19,923,444 of NC_081572.1, forward strand.
GCCCCAGACCTGAAGACCATGACCGAGCGACTGCGCAGCCGCTACTACGTCACCCGCAAGCTCTTTGTGGCCGACCTGCAGCGGGTCATCGCCAACTGCCGCGAGTACAACCCCCCGGACAGCGAGTACTGCCGCTGCGCCAGCGCCTTGGAGAAGTTCTTCTACTTCAAGCTCAAGGAGGGAGGGCTCATTGACAAGTAGTCTCCGGCTTTGGACCGCAGCCTTGACCTGGAATGTCTCCACCTTGGGTTCTGATCCGATGGCCAGGAGGCGGCCCTGGCGGCCTGGTGCCTCTCAGCTCCAGACGCTCCAGCCCCCAGCCCTGCGGCCCTTCCTGGAACTGCGGGTGCCCCCTGCCTGCACACACAGCTTTCGTTGTATCTGACCTTGGGGAGGGGTCTCCTGGGTCCGGGGCTCAGCCCCTCCCAAGTGGCTGCTGGCCAGAGGATAAGCCCTGACCGGCCCCAGGGGCCCCCCAGCCCTGTCCCCACAGAGCCGTGGAGTCTTGGAGTTCTGGACCTGACCCAGCCCATTGTTTCCTTGAGGGTGGGGACCTCACATCTTAGCGTGAGGGAGGGGCTTCAGTGTTTGAAGTTCAACTGGGACTGGAGGGGCCATGCCTCTCCCCTCACCCTGCACTGTTCTGTCTGTCCCCCAGGAGTGGGGGTCCCGGGACCATTCATTTCCTGGCATTAATCCCTCAGAGGGAACAATAAAGCTCTTTTTTTTTTCCTCTGTGTGATTGTTTCTTTGGTAGGGTCCCCCAACCTTGGCAGGTTGACCCCATTCCTGCCTGGACCTCCTGCAGAAATGGACCTATTAAAGCTCAGATGGATGGGACACCTGGGGGGGCTCAGTCGCTTAAGTGTCTGCCTTCCCCTCTAGTCATGATCCGGGGGTCCTGGGATCAACCCCTGTTCTCAGCGGGGAGACTGCTGCTCCCTGTTCCTCTGCCACTCCCCCCTACTCCTGCTTTCTGGCACGTGCTCTCTCTCAAATAAGTACACGCTTGAAAAATTCCACTGGTGCAGGGGCTACCCTCCCCCACCAGCCTCCTGCCTAGTCCCGCACCTCTGCAGTGATGGCACCTGTGGGCTGCAGCCCCCACTTCTCCCTGCTCCTGGTTGCTCCTGGTCCAGGTGTGGGGGCTGCAGGGGTCCCAGTCTCCACCCAGCCGCCTTGGACTGGGTGTACATGGTTACAGCTGGCTCGAAAAACTGGGGTCGGGGTTGGGTGGCTGAGACTGCGCAGTTGGGGAAGGGACCAGCAGGACCCAGGAGGAGTGAAAGGGTACTTTCCTGCAGCTTTGCTGGGGGAGGGGGAAAGGGGAAAGGGAGAAGGGAGATTCCTAAGGCTGAACTCTGCCGGAGCTGACTCCTCCCTCAGTTTCAGTTTCTGTTTTCGACCAGGGGCACTGGCATCGGCAAGGGTGTCAGCATCCGGCTAAGCTAAGCTGGCCCTCGCCTAGGCAGCCTCGGCAGCCTTGGCAGGTGTTGCAGATAAAACCCGACAGGGCAGAAGTCAGGTAGAGTTTGTGTTACTTCTGCCTCCTGTCTTGGCCGGATCAGGTTCCAGGTAGATCCCTGCCCTGCCCTGCCCCACCTCCCTCAAGCGGGGATGGGGTGGTCTCGGGCCCAGACTGAGCTCTGGGGGGGGGGGGGGGGGATTGGGAGTTGGGAGGGGGCTGGGTGGGCCAGGGGTCAGAGTCTCCTTCCATTCTCAAGATGGAGTTGCGACCCTACCAGTGGGAGGTAATCATGCCTGCCCTGGAGGGCAAGAATATCATCGTGTGGCTGCCCACGGGGGCTGGGAAGACCCGGGCAGCTGCATACGTGGCCAAGAGGCATCTGGAGACTGTGGACGGAGCCAAGGTGGTGGTACTAGTCAACAGGGTGAGTAGCCCACACTCCCCTCGGAGGGGTCTCAGCATCTCAGATGTCCCCAGAGCCCGTCAGGAACTCTGGGGCTGCTGTGGCCACCTCTAAGCTCACCTGACTTTTCTCCCATTCCTGTCCCCAGCCCAGTCCTGGGGGGGGCGGGGGTCACCTTGCCGCCCGTCCAGCTTCCTGCCCTCACCTCATTCTCCGTCCACAGGTGCACCTGGTGAGCCAGCATTGTGAGGAGTTCAGCCGCATGCTGGACAGACGCTGGGCCATTATAACCCTGAGCGGGGATATGGGGCCACGAGCTGGCTTTGGCCACCTGGCCCGGAGCCATGACCTGATCATCTGCACAGCGGAGCTTCTCCAGATGGCGCTGACCAGCCCCGAGGAGGAGGAGCACGTGGAGCTCAATGGTGAGTGCTGTGAGTGAGGGCCAAGGGTACACACCTGAGGCAGCCTACCTGCTGCCCCCAGGACACCCCTTCCAGTAAAGCTGTGGGACATTTGGTGGGAGTGAGGGGTTCCCCATTCACCATACACCCTCAGGGAAGTCAGCCTGGCTATGGTGTGGGATCTGCGGCAAGTCCCCCGAGCCACCCCCGCTGAGCCTCAGTTACTAATGTGTAAAATGAAGGTAAGTCACCCCTGCCTAGGCTGCTCTCCAGAGCCCCGGTGCAAGTTGAGAAAGGAGGAAGGAGAGAAATGACCTGTGGGGGCTGCGTTCAGAAAAGCTTATGGGGGAGGAAGAGCTTTGCGGGTGTAGGTCACAGCCTTGCCCCTCATGTCCCCAGCCTTCTCCCTGCTCATGGTGGATGAGTGTCACCACACGCACAAAGACACTGTCTACAATGTCATCCTGAGCCGGTACTTAGAGCATAAACTCCAGAGGACACGGCCCCTGCCCCAGGTGCTGGGGCTCACAGCCTCCCCAGGCACTGGCGGGGCCTCCACGCTCAAGGGGGCCATCGACCACATCCTGCAGGTCAGCTTGGCCCCCGTGGCCCTGCCCCTACCAGAACCCGCCACCCCCGCCACCTGCCCCATGCCCTCCCCAGGCTCTCCCAGGCACACAAGCTCCAGCCTCCAGTGGCTTCTCACTGTGCTTAGATTAGACTCTGCCGTCTCTATCGGGGCTTACAAAAGTTCCATGGACCCAGCCTGCCTCTCCAACCTAGTTTCTGGCACCCTCCCCTCACGCCTACTCTGAACCAGCCTTCTCTCTGGATCTTGAGCATATCAGGTCCTTCTCAGGACCTTTGTACTCGCTCTTCCTTTTGCCCTGAATGCCCTTCCCCCTGCACTTGACCTGTCTGGCTCCTCCTTGTCACTCAGGGAACAGCTTAAATGTCACCGCCTCAGAACCTTCCCCTGCACCCTAACAAGCCAGCCAATTTTATTGTCCTCAGAGCTCATTAATACTGCCCGAAACCCTCCCATTCTGCTAGCTTCACTGGTTTATCATCTGTCTCCCCAACTCCAAAATAAGACTCTCTGGATCCCCGCTACCTACAACAGCCCTGGGTACAGAGCTGGCGAGCAATAAATATTTGTTGAGGAAGTGAATCCCCACTTCCGGTGGCCCTGCTCCAGGGCCGCTGGGACCTCACCAGTCTCAGAGTTCCGCCCACTGTCCTCACAGGACTGTCCCCCATTCGAGTGAACCCTTTTGTCTTTACCCAGCTCTGTGCCAACCTGGACACATGGCGCATCATGTCACCGCAGACTTACCGCCCCCAGCTGCAGGAGCTCAGGCCTCAGCCCTGCAAACAGTACAACCTCTGCCACAGGCGCACCCAGGTGGGGGGGGGAGGGGGGGGGGGGGGGGGGGGGGCATCTGGTGTGAAGTTAGGGCACCTGACCTTGAGCCCTGACTCCACCTACTGGAGCTCTGGGACTTCCGGGTACTTGCTTATTTCTCTGAGCCTCTATTTGTCGGTTGTGTGAAATGGGGAAGCTCCAGCCGGTGCCCACAGCCTCTTGTTTGACTCCCTGATGCCTTCTGGGGCATCTGTAGAGACCCTGTGGAATGCTTTGCAAACCCTACACCTCCGGCCCTACACCTAAGGCTGAGGCTTTCTCCTGTGGTGTAGACACTGTCTGGCGTCTGCTAGGACAAGGGCTGCATAAGGACTTAGACATTGCTGTCCCCGGGTCAGAGGTCAAGGGCACGCAGGAGCTGGAGGACCCCAGCCTCCAGATGGGGACTCCATATCCCGGCAGGCTTCTCTCTGAGCTCCCTCTTCTCAAACACCGACCTGGCGGCAGGAGCCATGCGGCTTCAAGCGCAGATCAGCTCCCTCACTGGGTGCTCGAGGCTGCACCCTGCACCCTCTTCCCCAGGTGTATGGGAATCCCTTCACGCCCTCTTCCCCTCCAGGACCCATTTGGGGACACACTGAAGAAACTCATGGACCAAATCCACAACCGCCTGGAGATGCTCGAGTTGAGCCGGGACTTCGGGACGCAGAATTACGAGCAGCAGGTGGTGGAGCTGAGCCAGGCTGGTAAGGGGGGCGGTCGGCGCGGAGGGCCTGGAGGTTGGGACCTGCCGGGGCGGAGCTCCCCCTAGGGGGCGCGGGGCGGCGGAGTCTAATGCGGGAGAAGGCCTGGAGGGGCGTGGCCGCTCAGACCCTGAGGCCTTTCCATCCCTCCCGCAGCGGCCGAGGCCGGGCTCCAGGAGCGCCGGGTCTACGCTCTTCACCTGCGGCGCTACAACGATGCGCTTCTCATCCACGACACGGTCCGTGCTGTAGACGCCCTGGACTCGCTGCGGGATTTCTACGACAAGGAGCGCGCCACGAAGACCCAGATCCTGCAGGCCGAGCGCTGGCTGCTGGCGCTGTTTGATGGTGAGACCCGCGGGAACTGGACTAGACGGGACCCCGGCGCCAGCGCAAGGTGGCAAGGGGCCAACGAGGGTACTGGGTCCCTGTTTTTCTAACCGAGAGTCAAGGACCTGGATAGGACAAAAGATGTATGCCCTTATTTTTAAAGGTTTGTATAGACATGAAAACGAATTCATTTAGTTGGGGGGACTGTCTCTTGAAGGTCTGGGGTGTTGTGATACCTTGAAGCTGGGAAAGGGAGGTGGTCAGCGAGTGGCATTTAAGGCAAGAGGCCTCAGCAAGCCTGAGGGGCGGGGCAAGGACCTTTCTGAACACCTGAGGTTGAGTTCATCCTGGGCAGCAGAGGTCAGAGATGTGTCTGCAAAGAATTCTGTACTGTAGGCCCCTGGTGTCAGGCTGGGTCGGGGGGCAGAGCGTGTCCTTGAGTGTTGTCTTGGGGCCCTTCCGGGGGAATCAGGAACAGATAGCTTCAGGCTCCCTCTACTCCTGTCCCTGTGAGCCACACCCTCTCCCGCCCTGCCCTGCCCACCTCCAGGCCTGATGCCTGTGCCTCTGTTTTGGGCCTTTCTGGCAGATTACAAGAATGAGCTGGCCCACCTGGCAACATGCAGCCCGGAGAACCCAAAACTGGAGACGCTAGAACAGATCCTGCGGGAGCAGTTTGGGGGCAGCGACGACCTACCCCGGGGCATCATCTTCACGCAGACCCGCCAGAGCGTCCACTCCCTCCTGCTCTGGCTCCAGCAGCAGCCGGGCCTGAAGACCATGGACATCAGGGCTGACGTCCTGATCGGGGCAGGGAACAGCAGCCAGAACACCCATATGACCCAGGTGTGGGCTTTGAGGAGAGGAGCCGGCACTGGGGGAGTTCTTAGGGGAGAGGGGTGGGGTAGAGTCTTCACGGAGCTGTGGCGGCCTGGTTTCCCCAGACAGAAGGCAGAGAACAGGGGGAGAGGGGTGCACTCTGAGATCCCCGGTACTGAGGGCTTTCCTAGTTTGGGGATCCCTGGGCACAGAGAGGCTGACGCTTGGGGATCTGCAGGGAAGGAGGTAAGTGCTGTCTTCAGGACAGAGGATCAGAGGTCTGGAGTCCCTTGCTGGAGAAGAATAGGTCCTGCTACCTCCTACCATAGACAGGTGCAGGCCCTTAAGAGTCTGTAGGGGAGGCAGGGGTTAGGTGGTCGGTCACCTGGCAAGACGGGCAAGATGCTGGGGGTAGCGGTGGAGACTCAGGCTCCCTCGGAAAAGGGGCAAACTCTTGAACCAGGTGAGGCAGGTGAGGCAGGCAAACCACTTGGTGCCCATCCTCTTGCTCCTCCCCCACCCCAGAGAGACCAGCAAGAAGTGATCCGGAAGTTCCGGACTGGCACCCTGAACCTCCTGGTGGCCACGAGTGTGGCGGAAGAGGGACTGGACATCCCCCAGTGCAACGTGGTGGTGCGCTACGGGCTCCTGACCAACGAGATCTCCATGGTCCAGGTGCGCAAACCCTGTGTTGCCAACAGCCCTCAAAGGTCCTCGTGGGACCACAGGCCCACTCAAGGCAGCGCCCAATCTCCTCCCTCAGGCCAGGGGCCGCGCCCGGGCTGGTCAGAGCAAATACTCGTTTGTGGCAACCCAAGGCAGTCGGGAGCTACGGCGGGAGCTGACCAATGAGGTGCTGGAGAGGCTGATGGAGCGGGCTGTGGCCGCCGTGCAGGAGATGGACGAGGCCGAGTACCAGGCCAAGGTCTGGGTGGTCTGCACACCGTGCGGGCTGGGGGTCGGGGCTGAGGGCACTTGACCTGCAAGGCCTCTGGCTGCACGCGCACACACACGCCCCCTGCCCCCCCTTTCCTGGGGACTGATGTGGCCCGCCTGGGAATGTTTGAATGGCAGGGAGGGTAGAGGCCAAGGCTGGGGCTTCCTGGGAAGGCAATGACCCTTCTCCAAGATGCCATGTCACCATGTATCTGTGAGGGCTGCCTTACAGCGCTTCTGGCACCAGGCTTGGGGGAAACAAACAAAGACATGTGCACAAAATAAGCCCAGAACCAGGAGTTAAATCAGTTTCCCTTGAGGCAGGGTCACCATTGTCCAACCTCACCCAGGACGGTCCCTGTGGATCCCTATCATCCCAGCATAATTATTAGTGATGCCCCATGTTACAGTCCAAGAAGCAGCTTTGCACAAAATCCTCCATAGAGGAGGCAGAGACTCGGCAACAGAGCTCGCCCTACTCCCAGCATTGTCCCTGCTCCCAGTATTGCCCCTGGTCCCTATTCTTTTTCTCCACAGACCTGCTTCTCGAAGCTCCAGGGAGGGTGGAGGGAAGTTCCTTCTGGGTACTAATGATCTGAGGTCTTCGGGAGCCCTTAGACCCTGAGAGTGTTCCAGGGGTCAGGCCTGTGAGGCCCCAGCTCTGCCTGGTGTGCCTGGTGTCCCCTCTGACCCCAGATCCGGGACCTGCAGCGGGGCGCTCTGGTCAAGCGGGCAGCCCGGGCAGCCCAGCGGGAGAGTCAGCGGCAAGAGTTCTCGGCCGAGGAGGTGCAGCTCCTCTGTGTCAACTGCATGGTGGCCGTGGGCCATGGGAGTGACCTGCGGAAGGTGGAGGACGCCCACCACGTCAACGTGAACCCCAACTTCTCGTGAGGCCAGGGGAAGGGGCTGGCAGGATGAGAGGGAGGGAGGGGCGTGGTGGGGGACTGAGAACGCCTCCCATCCAGACCGTGCGTGCTCTGAGACTTTGGGAGCTGAAAGGGCATTTTTGACAAGTACCGAGTCTGTATTTTCAAGCGGCTGGCTGGACAGGTTTTATCACTGCCCCATTTCGCATGTAAGCAAACAGAGGCTCAGAGAGGCAGAGTGACTTGTCCGGGCTCCCACGGCCACTGGGTGGTTGGGCAGGCACTGCCGTTCAGGACACCAAATGCTGAGAGGCCACGAACTGGGGTCCCCACACACCTCCCCATCCAGTCCCACCTACTCTGAAGACAGAGGGGCTGCTTGTCCCTGAAGCATCACCCTCTCATCCTCTGTCCCCTTGAGGGTAACCTTCCCCCATCCTCCATCTGTCCATCCATCCATCCGCTAATTAAGTATTTACTAGGGAGCCCCTGTGTGCCAGGCCCCTGGGCCAAGGTTCTGCACACCAGGTTCTCTCATTTAAGGAGGCAGCATTTTAAGGAGTTCTTGTAGGACGGATCAGGCTGGCGGGGGCGGGGGGGGGGGGATGAGCTGAGGCAGGGATGATTGCGAGCACTGCCTCTGGCTAGCTCGTGTGGGAAGGACCGTGAAGGCTGAGACCCCGAAGAAGACAGGCTGGCCGGGGGAGAGCCGTGAAGTTCAGGCCTGAAAGTCTGGCCTTTGTCCCACAGGCAGAGAGGAGTCTTGGGTGGATTTTGAGCAAGGGAGTGTCAAGGTCAGATTTACATTTTTAGAAGGTCACCCTGGCAGTTATGTGATGAATTGGGATGGAAAGGTGGAGCTGGGAGAGGCACCGGGGGTAGGGTGGTTAGAATCATCTGGGTGTGTAGTGCTGAGGCCTGAGCCCAAGCAGAGGGCACACAATGAGGCCGCACAGGCAGAACTTACCGGAGGGCAGAGCTCCAGGCTCTGCGGAGTCTCTGTGCCTCTTAGCCGGCAGAAGAGCCCGAGGCCCAGCAAGCAGGAGGGCATGAGGACTGACTCCCATTCCTCTCCAGGATCTACTACAGTGTATCCCGGGGGGCTGTGGTCATTGACAGAACCTTCAAGGACTGGAAGCCTGGGGGTACCATTCACTGCAGGAACTGTGGGGAGGTAAGTGTTCAGGCCTCAGCCCTCAACTCCAGTCTTCAGAATCCCTAGTCTGAGAGAGGAGGCCCAGCCTTCTGCCATCAGGACACCCTCCTGCTCCCCCTCAGGAGCCCCCAGTTGGAGGAAAAGGGTTGAACTGCTAGCTTAGCCCACGATGTAATTGCGGAGACAGCTCTGAGGTGGGAGACACAGGCCGTGCATTCACAGATCCCCTACCTTGAGGAGAGAAGCCCAGTCTGAGGACAGTGACCCCAGCCCAGCCTTCCCTGTTCCACCCTCAGGCCTGGGGTCTGCAGATGATCTACAAGTCGGTGAAGCTGCCGGCGCTCCGGGTCCGCAGCATGCTTCTACAGACGCCCCGGGGGAGAGTCCAGGCCAAGAAGTGGTCCCGCGTGCCCTTCCCAGTGCCTGACTTTGACTACCTGCAGCACTGCACCCAGAACCTGGCGGACCTCTCCTTGGAATGAGCCCCTTGTCACTGAAGTGCCCACCTCCGCCTGCAGGGGGCAGGAGAGTCCGCAGAAGCCACTGTCTTCCCCCTGGCCAAGCTTGGGGCCCAGCCCCTCCAGCCTGAGTCATCAGCTTGGGGGTGCCATGCTGACCAGCCACAGAGGAACCTGGGGCGCCCAAGCTGGCTCAGACTCCCACGCTGAGGAAGCAACTCGGGGACCACAGCTCGCCCCCAAGCCCCCCTCACACCCACAGATACTCAAATGCACTGGATAGAGGCAGGGTTTGGAGAGGAAACAGAGGCAGGAAGCTGTCCACACTCTACTAGCAATGAACACGGTTTCCCTTGACTCCTTAACATTCCTTCCCCTCTATTTTTTGAGGCTCCTCATAAATTGAAAATAAACTAGTAGAAAATTGCTATAGAAAAAAAGGGGGGGTGCCTGGATGGCTCAGTTGGTTAAGTGTCTACCTTCAACTCAGGTCATGATCTCATGGTCCTGGGATCAAGCCCCACCTAGGGCTCTCTGCTCAGCAGAGAGCCTGCTTCTTCCTCTCTTCCCCACTCATCTCTCTTGCTATCTTGGACTCTCTCAAATACATAAAATTAAAAAAAAAAAAAAAGATGTATTTAAAAAATAGATCTGTTGAGGTATAATTGACATAAAATACACTACATATTCATAGCGTACAGCTTGATAAATTTTAACCTATCCTCCACAATCAAAATAATGAACGTAGCCATCACCCTTAAAAGTTTCCTTGTTCCCAAGTAACCCCTCCCCAGCCCTGATCTGCTTTGTGGTCTATTTTTAATGTTAAAGTTGTTTTGTTTTTTAACCACCCCTCTTTATGGTTCCCATGTAACATTATTTGGAGAGCACATCACAAGTTTAAATTTGAGAGCCATCCAGAAGGTGAGCCGCCCCTCCCCCCCCCCCCCCCCCCCCTTAGAGGCTCCAACCCCAGCAGCGCCCCCTCGGTCTTCCCCTAACCCCCAGGCCACCTCCCCGGGCTGGGGAGAGGCTGAGATCCAGGACTGCAGGCATGGTGCTCAGATAGGCATGGGAGTGGGGGAAGTGGTAAAGGCCTAAATTTTCTGTTCTCATTTTAACAAGAAAGAAGAGAAAGAAAGGCAAGATCTAGGTTGATTCTTCAGGGAAAGGGCTATTTCTGTAGTAAGAGGCCCAGCAGGCAGGAGTCACCTTCAAGAGGAAGGGAGGGGGCTAGGGCAGAGATTTGAGAGCAGGATGGCGGTCCTTCCTGCCATCTAACCCCCTTCCCTCTTGCTACATCCTTGGTCCTGCCTAAGGGGTAGACGGGGAAACGAAGCCCTCTCTTTCCCCCAGCACCTTCTGTCTCCGGTCTGTCTCTTGTCTGATTGGAGGCTGAAATTCCAGTTCCAGTCTCTCTGGTCTCCGTCGCCCCAGAGGGTATCCCTTTCCCTAGGGGTCTTCCTCCTAGTCTCCAGTGTCCCTCAGCCTTGGTTCCAGGACTCTCCCTTCTCCCTGTTGTCACATCTCCGCCTCCTGGGGCCTGTCTTCTGCCCATCCGCCGCTCCCACTTCGCCTTCAGTTATCTCCCCTGCCAACAACGTGCCTTTTACAGGTCAATAAAATTAGCGACTGGGGGCCGAGGGAGGGGGGCAGGGGCCCAGGGGTGCTAAGCTCAGTGGCCTTGAATGCGGCTGGACGCACGGAGTCTGGACGCCTGTCATTCCAGGGCTAAACGGTGACAGCTGAGGGGCTTGAGCTGGCGTTGGGGGGGGGGGGGGCAGGGGCTAGAGTTGCAGGGAGGGTTGGAGGAGGTTAAAGACGACCTGGGCACCTAATGGTCCTCTCAGTGGTCTGGACCCCTATGCCGCTGCCCTTTGGATGGGGGGCCCTGACTTTATACTGGGTGACTTGTCTCGCACCCACCTTGCCAGGCTGGGAGAGCTTTCTTGAGCTAGGATGGAAGGGAAAACTCAGGCCACGAGAGGTTCCAAAGCTTTCTTTTTCTGGTGAAGCGTCTTCATGTGGACCCACGGCCTCCCGGCCATGTGGGCTAGGCTGCCCGAAGCAGGGGGGTTCGTGGAGTCCTCAGGACGCAGGCAACCTACCTTTTTAACACTCTAGAAGCCAGAGCTCCAGACCTTCCCCAGTGGCCCTGAAGCTCTCCTCCCTTCCAGCCTACCTGAATGAACCCGCCCCCCCGGCCCAACCACGACTCAGGGAGGGGCTCCGCCGCAGCTCCCCCTCCCGGACCCCGCCCCCGAGCCGGGCCCCGCCCCCTCCCCCGGCCAGCCCCAAGCCGCCGCGCTCCGGAGCGCTGCGAGAGCAGGTGGCCGCGGCGGACTCCGTCTCTGCCCTGCAGGTAAGTCAGCGACGCGGACTGGTCCACGCTGAGGACCTCGAGGGCAGCTCGGGGAGAACAAGGCAGCCCCCACCACCTGTCCTGTGCCCTGGTCTCAAGACTGGGAGACCCCAAGGGACAGCGAGGACAACCCTTTGGCTCTGCGCAGGGACGCTGGGCAGCTAGCGGGTGGGACTAAACTCTGGAGAAGTTTGGAGGCTCCCGGCTGGTTATCCTTGATGTCCCGGTGGGCTCTGAGCGGTGAGAAGGGACAGAGCCGGGCATTAGGCACGTGGCTTTCTGGAGAGCATTAGGTTGGGGGTACTGACTGCAAGGCTCCTGGTGACGACCCACTCACTGACTTGGGTTCTCTGGGCCTCATCCAAGTGCGGCATCCTTTCCTTAGGGATCGATGGGGGTGACCCAAACATCGTCTGTTCTGTGGGTAAACGAGGTAAGAGTGCACAGCTGAGCCGGGACCCAGGTTTTCTGGTAAGCCCGGGGCAACCGCATCGTTTGTTACACCTGGGTAACAAATATGTGTTATGCGTGGGTGAGTTGGGGTGAGGGAGCCCAGGGATCATTCAGACGATCTGGGGAGCTCAGAGAGCCTGGTGACTGCCTGTATCTTTTCTGTGTTCATGTCCCAGAGCCAGGTGGAAAAGGTGATCACTGGAGGGAGTCTTCCTGCGAGTGCATTTGTAGGCTCCATGCTGGGGTTGGGGTTGTAGGAAAGGGGTTCTGCCTCCTAGTACTCAAGGAGGGTTTCCTGGAAGAGGAGGTCTGGGGCCGACAGCTCAGATGTCATGCTCAGAGCCACAAAGGAGAGTCAGACTTTGGGCCTTGGTGCTGGGCTGGGGTAGAGCAGAGGACCCCAGACTGTAGAAAAAAGGGAGGTCAGGATGGAGCCCTCTGGATCCAGCCAGGACCCCACAGACCTTCTAGAGATCATCCCAAGCCCAGAGACAGATGGAAATCCAACGGAGGTGGGAGGGCTTCCTGTGTATGTCTAGTTTCCCCATTCCGTTGTCTTCTTCCACCACACAAGCTATCATTGTCAGGAAGTTCTTTCTCATATCTGACCTTCATCCCTTCTGCTTCTGTGCCCGCTTCTTGCTTCTGGGAGGCAGTGTGCTATAGTGGAAAAAGCAGGGTTGTTGTGGTCAGTTAGACTTGAGTTCTATCACCTGTACCTACCGTGTGACCTTGGGCAAGTTTCTTAATTAACCTCTTTGAATTTGCTTCCCCACCTGTAAAATGGGGATAATAATAGAGCCCAACTCATAGGGTGGCCGCAAGGATTAAATGAGAATATGCAGGGAGGGCGCTTAGCATAGTGCTTGGCGCCTGGTGAGAGCTCAACAAGTATGAGTGTCCCCTCGCATGTAGGACAGCAAAGCTGATCTGCGGGGGCGGGGGGGGGGGCAGAGTTTTTTTTAAACTTGGCCAGAGAGAGCAATGCCCTTCACCACCACCACCCCTCTAGCCCCTGCCCCCTGCTGGTCCCTGGATCTCAGCTAGACCCATCTGGGCTGCCCAGGGCCCCTCTCCTCTTTTGGAGAAGAAGGGGGGTGCCCAGCAGGGCAGGGGCCACTGGCAGCCGGAGCCCACTTGGGGCTATGCCTTAAGAGAACAGAGTGGCTTAGAGACCCAACTGAAAAAAAAAAAAAAAAAAGCCTGTTGCCATCCCTTCCCTGCCCTCCTTGCCACCAGAAATCTACAAGTTGGGATCAAGCTGCACTAAATTTTTCCAGGAAGATAAATAATACAAGTGACTAAAAGTCCTGTTTGGGGATTGTCCAAGCTGCCCTCCAATGGAAAGACAGCTTCAGTCCCTGGCCCGAGCTCTGGAGGCTGCTGGGGAAGGCTGGCTCTAGTAATCACCCTTAAACCTGAGCAGGGGAGGGAGAGCCTGTGTCCCCACTGGGTGATTTCAAGGGCTCTGCGTGCATCCCCCTCTGGCCAGCCCTCTCCCTGTGGGCTGAGCGGTCAGCAAGGCCAAGGAGAAGAGGCTGTATGTCCCCGTCAAGATCACATTCTCCAGGGGCGCCTGGGTGGCTCAGTGGGTTAAAGCCTCTGCCTTCAGCTCAGGTCATGATCCCAGAGTCCTGGGATCGAGCCCTGTATCGGGCTCTCTGCTCAGTGAGGAGCCTGCTTCCTTCTTTCTCTCTCTCTGCCTGCCTCTCTGCCTACTTGTGATCTCTCTCTCTCTGTCAAATAAATAAATAAAATCTTAAAAAAAAACA
>NC_081572.1:19937079-19942528 GCF_022355385.1 Mustela nigripes
TGTGGGTTAAAGCCTCTGCCTTCAGCTCAGGTCATGATCCCAGAGTCCTGGGATCGAGCCCTGTATCGGGCTCTCTGCTCAGTGAGGAGCCTGCTTCCTTCTTTCTCTCTCTCTGCCTGCCTCTCTGCCTACTTGTGATCTCTCTCTCTCTGTCAAATAAATAAATAAAATCTTAAAAAAAAAAATCACATTCCCCAGATCTGTGACTCAGGAGGTCCCTGCCCAGAGGGTCACCAGCTTGCTGCCAGCCTGTGCAAGCTTCTGCCCTGGGCCGGTTCTCAATGCAGGTTATGTCATTAGTGTGGGCTCCCCTGAACTTGAAGGGCCACTGATGACGGCTAAGGGGCAGCTCTTTGCCAGGCATGAGGACGGAGCCCGGACGTGAGGCTGGGCATCCACACACGTGCATCAGTGTCCCTTGCGGTGCAGAAAGGAGCTCTCCCTGCACAGCGTCATTCTCCCGCAAAACTCCCTGGAGTCGGAGAAATCTATATTGGAACCTGGTCTTCTAGGTTGTTATGAGAGCGTCCTTGTCAAGATGGGAGGTTAGAACACGTTGTCATTGAGAGTGTGTTGGCTCAATTTCTAACTTTTAAATCTTTAGTCCTGGATAGGTGGGCCCCCACTCGTTCTCCTGCCCCAGGCCCTACAAATGTTAGGAGTGGGATTGGCAGCACCCGTGACTGACGCTGCTGTTCCATGAATTCCCTTCCTGCTCACTCATTCCCTGCCTCCCCCAGCCCCATCAAGCAGCACCTCTGCAAAACCAGGCTTAGGACACACCCCCCTGGACCAGAAAGGAGCTTCAAGGTGAAATGGAGACTGTCAGCTGTCACTAATAAGCAGTCCCCACTTGGGCTCACTGACCTCATTCTCCACCCCAAAATTGGGACAGATTTTTTTCAAATGTCCTGTAATGCTTAAGTGGGAATGGATGAGAGGGAGAGAGTCGGTTGTCTCCTGAGCGCGGAGAGGGTGTGGACACTCTCTGGGCCCCAGGAGCTCAGCCGAGCCGCCGCAGCAGGGGGGGGGAGGGCTGTGAGGCTGTAGTGGGGGAGGTCAGGGTTGGACCCCACCACCCCTCCCACCGCCCTTCTTGGAGAGAGAGATGCCCACAGCCAGGAAGGGCCCGTGGGTCTGTAACGTGGGTCCTCCTGTAAGTTAGAATCTTGGGCTTTGGCTGGAGAAGCATGTGGGGGCCAGCTGGCCAGGCAGTGGGGGTCATCCCTGGTGGGAATGAACAGCACATTGGTCTCGACTCCAGTAGAGTGCCCTGTGGCACCTGGACACGCCGTCTGTTCAGAGGAGAGAGATGCACGGCCTTTTTTGTGGCCATCTCTTACGCTCCTCAACTCTGATTGGGCTCTTTGAGGACCAGACCTGCCACCTTGGCCCCCGTTGGCGCCCTGGAGGACTTGGTGGAGCTGGATGCAGGCACACTGACCCTCGGACATTCTCACACAGCCAGGCACACGTGTCCCCCCGCATGAGCTCGCAGATGGCCCTGTCCGCGCTGGCACACCCCTAAACTCTGCTCCGAGGGCAATGTGAGGGATGGGGCCCCTGCAGGCCCATGCTGACACGTGCACCTGGGCCACCCGCCTGCCTCCACCACAGCCACCATGTCACCCTCCCCGATCGGTGACTTTTCATTCACCTTGGGTGACCTGCCAGCTCCAGTGGCCAAGGGTTGGCTTACTAGGGGGTGGCTGGGGGCCAGACTCCTACAGAGCTTCGGTGCTGGGCACAGAAGACAGCAGCAGTGCCCTCCTGGGGCTCCCTGCAAACCTCACTGGACTCAACACTTGGCTCCTCTGCCCCTCCCCCAAATCTGTCTGGAGTGTCCCCAGCCCCTGAGTCTCACTCCATCCGTCTGTCCCTGTGTAGCTCTGTGTGTCTCTTTCTGCCTCTCGGCTTCTAAGTGCATCTGTCCCTGGGTCTCCTGCTTGGGCCTTCCCCTGCGTCCATGCCTTTCATTTCTTTCTGTCCCTCTTCTCTCCCTATCTCTGGGTCCATCTCTTTTTCTGTGTGACTTTCTCTCTTTCTCTTTTTCTCTGTGTGTCTCTGCCCCCTGTCTCTCTCTCTCTCTCTCTCTCTCTCACACACACACACACACACACACACACACACACACACACTTCTCCCAGGCTCTCTCCTTGTCTCAGCTCTGTGTCTCCAAGTGAACAGCATCTCTTGAGTCCGTCTTTCTGTCTTTACCTCTCTCCCTCTCTGCTCTAAGTCTGAGTGGGTGTCTGTCCGATCCCTGTCTGTCTTACTCTCGGGACGTGTCCCAGAGGGGCAGGACAGCCAGGGTGTATAGAAGGCGACGAAACTGTCCTCTTGTCTGGACCGCTCCACTGCTAGGGGAGGAGAAATACCAGGTTCTGGAGAGGACGGATGCCAGCCCACCTTCCCTAGCTGCTCTGTCAGGAACTTCAGAACTTGGGGGCTTTGGCCCCAGACTTCGTCTTCAGCTACAATGTCCCACGGTCATAGCTGGGGAGAAGGGCTGGGGGTTCTGAGTCACAAAGAAGAAAGCCCCTTGTCTGTCTGGTTGATCTGAGCTGAAGGAAGGGTGTTGGGGACGTGGAGTCTCCCTCAGAAAAGGCACTGACCAGAGTGGGGCTGACTTGATACTTTTCCTCGAAGCAGCCAAGCTCAATGCACCCACCCCAGGCCCCAGCTTCCTGCTCCAAACCACCAGCGTACTCCCCGCCCTGTTCCAAACACTTCGGCCAACCGGCCCAGGGCTAGGGGCCTGCTCTGCCTCCTGCCCTCTCCCCAGGCCCCCACCTCAGCCTGGCCTCTCCTTACTGCCTTGGCCTCTTGCACAGGAGCAGCTATGTTGGCTGTTTGTTTTTTTGAGTAAGGTTTCCTTGGGTGGGGAGAGGACCGAATCCACAGATAGTTCTCCCCAGTTCAGATGCCCCAGCGAGAGGCCGGCCTGGGGCCTACCGTGTCCCACCACCGTCACTGCCCTCCCCCAGGTTCCCACCTGCCTCTTCTCCATCCTTGGACCTCAGACTTTCCTCCCCTCCTGGTCTCAGGACGGGCCAGGGTGGAGAGGTATGAGCCATACTGGTCACCATCCCCATTCCTCACCAAGGGGAGGGGAACTACCCGGAGACGGTATTGAGAACTGGACCCCTCAGGTTCTTTGGGGGTTCCCAAAGAGGAACATGTCAGGGGTGGTCTTCAGAAAGTGGGAAAAGTCCGCACACCTGCTTAATCACTGTCAGGCCTGAGGCTTGAGTCAGGGCTAGCGTGATACTCAGAGAACTAGTCCTCTGATGGGCTTGTGGCCTCCAGGGATCTGTCCCAGAACCATCTCCCTGGGACCCTGCGGTCTGTTCCTAGACTGTGGTACTGTACTATGTACAGCACCATCTCGTCCTGCTCTCTGAGCACCTGCAGAGTAATGATATCCCCGTTGAGACAGAGTCCAGTCTTGAAACCAGGTCTCCTCCTCAGCTTGGGCCAGAGCTGCCCCCCTGAGCAAACAGAACCCACTTCTCTCCACATCTCACCCTCCCCCACATTCCCTCCATCCTCCATGGCCTGCCGTGGGGACTTCTGGTCCCCGCCCATGTGCCTCCGGTTGGAAAGGGAGTGTAGGGGCAGGTAGCATTCTTGTGACCTCGTTCTGAGATCTGCTGTCCTAGTTAGCAGCCTCCTGAGGGGAGAGGGACATGAGAAGCTTTTAGACATGGTTTCAACCATCTGGGTGCTAACTGGGAATGCGGCTGTCCCTCGGTTGAGGCTGGGACAACTATTCCGGGGCTTCAGGATGAGGTGTGGAGGTGGCGAGGCCAGAGGGGAGATCAGGAAGTTTCCCCAAATAGCCCAGCCCAAAGTGGGAGCCAGGCGGTGGGGGGGGGGGGGCGGCCCAGCTGGGGGGCAGCTGGCCAGTTGGCACAGGGACCCAGGCCTTGGGAAGCTGGGCAAGGGGCAGGGATAAAGCAGGTCCAACATTGTCTTCTCTTTTCTCTCTTGCTTATGGGCTCCTCTGGAACTTGGTATCATGAGTAAGGGGGGCAGGGGTGGCAACAGAGGTGAAAGGGTAAGGGTATGTCTCTGTCCTGTCCCTTTTTTCTCCCAAGGCCCCTTGTGAGCTCCAGCCCATTCCCCTGTCCCCCACTGTCATGACACTGATTTATTCATTCATCCCACAAATGTTTATTGAGCACCTACTGTGTATTACACTTGCTAGGCTTGCCCTGGGAATTCAAGGGGGGGATAAGACAGAATGAGGAAGAAGGAGGACAAGGAGGCAGGAGAGAAATCCACCTTAAGCAGGGCAGTGAGGGAAGACAGCTCATGGAGGTGGCTTTTTGGTATCAGCCATGAGAAGGCAAGGTAGGGGCCAGGAGGAAAAGAGCGCTGTTCCAGGCAGAAAGAAGAGTGTTTGAGAATGCTCCAAGATCAGGGGCACCTCGAGGTGCTCCAGGGAGAGAAAGAGCCCAGTGTGGCCAGAGTATCCTGAGCAGGGGAGGGAGGGGTACAAAAACATCAGAGCGGCACAGGATCTTGTGACCTGGACATTTGGACCCCTAGGATGTTTTGAATGCAAACATTTTAAACCAAAACATACCAGCTCTGAAGACTTCTTTAGAAAGTGGTTCCCAGTTTCAACTCTTTTCACCCAACTTAATTCCTTGATCCAACTTTTCCATTTTTTTCTATATGGTACGGCTGAACACATTACCGTTTTTTCAAAATTCCATTTTAATTTTACTGAAATTATTTTCACCAGCATCAGTGCTGTATACATTTTGCCGTCAAGATTTGTTCCATCAATCAATTTGGCATCCACCGAAGGCTCCTGACCTTAGTCTCAGCCATTGTGCAACTAACTGAGTAAATGCATCTGATTTTGGAAGAATTTAAATTTTAAGAAACATCCGTGGCCAACACTGGGTTCTTCTGTCCATTTCAGTCAACGAGGAGTTTTTCCTTTATCTGGTTCTAGCTGTTGTCAGCATTAGCTCTACCGGTAACATCCGTAGCTGGAGAGGTGTGTTTGTAGCTCAGTAAATCTATGGGAGGAATCCAGTGGAAGAGCGAGTTGGAAGAGGAGGAGGGTTTGGAGGAGATGGTCAGAGGCCAGATCTTCCAGGCTGAGGATAAGGATTCTCCTGAGGGGAAGGTGAGGGAGAAGCCCTTGGAGGTTTAGGGCAGGAGAAGGACATGATCGGATTTCCCTTTTTTTTTTTTTTTTAAGATTTTATTTATTTATTTGACAGAGATCACAAGTAGGCAGAGAGGCAGGCAGAGAGAGAGGGAAGCAGGCTTCCTGCTGAGCAGAGAGCCCAATGCGGGGCTCAAACCCAGGACCCTAGCATCATGACCTGAGCCAAAGGCAGAGGCTTTAACCCACTGAGCCACCCAGGCGTACCCGGATTTCCCTTTTTTTTTTTTTTTTAGATTTTTATTTATTTATTTGACAGAG
>NC_081572.1:19942628-20037040 GCF_022355385.1 Mustela nigripes
TTTTTTAGATTTTTATTTATTTATTTGACAGAGAGAGAGATCACAAGCAGGCAGAGAGGCAGGCAGAGAGGGTGGGGGGAAGCAGGTTCCCTGCTGAGCAGAGAGCCCATTGTGGAGATTGATCTCAGGACCCTGGGATCATGACCCGAGCCGAAAGCAGAGGCTTAACCCACTGAGCCACCCAGGTGCCCCGGATTTCGCCTTTTTTTTTTTTTTAAAGATTTTATTTATTTATTTGACAGAGATCACAAGTAGGCAGAGAGGCAGGCAGAGAGAGAGAGAAAGAGGGAAGCAGGCTTCCTGCGGAGCAGAGAGCCCGATGCGGGGCTCGATCCCAGGACCCTGAGATCATGACCCGAGCCGAAGGCAGCAGCCCAAACCACTGAGCCACCCAGGCACCCCATGGATTTCGCTTTTTAAAGGCTCCTTCTGATGTGTGGAGAATAAACTGGGAAGGTAAAAGATGGAGAAGTGGAGGCAGGGAGGCTGGTGAGAAGGCCATTATGCAGTCCAGGTGGTAAAGAGAAGCCAACAGATTGAAGAAAGATTAGGGAGACAGAAAGGGTAACCAGAATAACCTCCACGTCATTCCCCACCCCTTCAGCCCTGCCTGTCCCTTCCTCTGGGGCCCCAGACACCTTAGAGTCTGGCCACCCGGAATTTGCACAAGGTGGAGACCAAGAAGGGGGTGTTTTCCTTGGGGCTGCCTCCCAGTCTGTCTCCTGGCTGAACGCAGCTGAGGGAGGGTCAGGGATACCCTGCGGAGGCTGGGGGGAGGGTGGGGACTGGCAGGGGTGGGGGCAGCCTTCGCGTCCGCCCAGCCAGAGCACGTGGCTGGAGAGGCCAGGACGACCGCAGGCCTGGCGGTGAGACAGCCCCAGACACAGGGTGCTTGTCTGGCCGTGGCTCTGAGCTCAGGGTGTGACCCTGGGCAGGGGTACAAAGGGTCCTCTGTCAGTGCCGGGCACAGAGCCCACCTGGGCCAGGCCGGGCGCCTGAGGAGTGAGGAGTGCGGGGGTGCCGGGAGAGAGAAGGCTCCAAGGGCTGTAGACGGACGTGAGGTTTGGGTGTCGGCTCAGGGAGTCCCTTCCTCTCCTTGTTCTCAGTTTCCTCACCTGTAAAATGGAATCTTTTTTTTTTTTTTAAAGATTTTTTCTTTATTTATCTGACAGAGATCACAAGTAGGCAGAGAGGCAGAGAGAGAGAAGAGGAAGCAGGCTACCCGCAGAGCAGAGAGCCCGATGTGGGGCTCGATCCCAGGACCCTGGGACCACGACCCGAGCCGAAGGCAGAGGCCCAACCCACTGAGCCACCCAGGTGCCCCTGTAAAATGGAATCTTAATCCCTGCCTCCCAGACCTGCTGCGTTGTCAGGACCCACATCCCTGACGGACGAAGCATCACCTTCATAGAATTGTGTGTTTCTAAAATTATTTAACAGACACACGTAGTGGTTACCATGTGCCTGTTTGCTGAACACTTAATGACTATTGGCTCATTTAATCCCCACGGTGAACCTCTAAGACAGGTACTGTTTATTCTTTTTTTTTTTTTTTTTTAATTTTATTTATTTATCAGAGAGAGAGGGGGAGAGAGCAAGCACAGGCAGACAGAATGGCAGGCAGAGGCAGAGGGAGAAGCAGGCTCCCTGCTGAGCAAGGAGCCCGATGTGGGACTCGATCCCAGGACGCTGGGATCATGACCTGAGCCGAAGGCAGCTGCTTAACCAACTGAGCCACCCAGGCGTCCCGGTACTGTTTATTCTTATTTTACAGAAGGGGAAACTGAGGCACAGAGGTGGCCGAGATCACCCAGTTAGAAAGCGGCAGAGGGAGGACTGAACCCAGGCATTATGGCTATACCATGTTGCTTCCCAAAAGAAAGAGGTGGCCACCATGCCAGTCCCCTGAAGTGGGGGGGACCCTGATTCTTCAGCAGGGATAGGGGTGTCTTCGGACACGCCCAAGGCTTGGAGAACACAAGTGTGCAGTGTCTCCCATCCCAGGGCTTGGCCCGCAGGGCAGGGCTAAGGGTAGGAGAGGAGAGAAAGAAGTCAGATTCCACAAGAGGAGATGGGAGGAGGAGACCTAGGAGGAGGGATGGAGCAAGGAGCCCTCGGAGCAGGTCACAACCCTGCTGAGCTGTGGGGACAGCTGTGCTGGGGGTAGATGTGGTATTCCTTCAACGAGGATGAGGCATACCCTGCAGGGTGCCAGGCTGGGTGCCATGTGAGAGAGCCTAGGGTCTGGCCGGGCAGGAAGCATGGGCAGAATGGCACAAGGATTCTGGCCAAGGGGTCAAGGGCAGCGAGGAAACAGATCCCAAACCCACAACAGTGGGGCCCTTCGGGTTCCATGATCAGCCTAGGAGTACGCTCAGGACCTTACTGGGGGAAAGGAGGCATTTCCCAGGCTGAGGGCAGAGAGGGGTCAGTGTGTCCCAGAGCAGCGGGTTGTCCCCATGGGGGCATGGCTGGAGTTCGTAGTGGGGGGTTTTCATTGCCAAGCTCAGAGCTCAGACTTTGTCCCCTAGATGTGTTTCTAGACCCACCTGTTCTTCCAAATCACCTGGCTTCTTGTTAAGAGAGACAGATGCTGGATCTCACCCCAGTCCCTAAATCTGACCCCCAAGGGTTGCAGCCCAGCCCAGGATGCTAGACAAGCTCCCCAGGTCCCACTCACATGGACAGGCCCCTGGGAAAACTGCAGGGCAAGGGGTTCTCACCTTTGCCTTCACATCAGGATCACCTGGGCAGAATTTAAGATCCCGAGGTCCAGGTGGCACCCCAGCCCCTTCCCGTCAGGACCCCTGGGGAGGGGTCCAGTGATCAGAAGCTTTCAGAGCTGCCCCTGTCTGATTCCAGGTTGAGGACCCTGAGGCAGGCCTGTCCCTCACATCAGCCAGGTCTGGGTTGAACTGTCCCCCTCCTGAGAGAGGCTTTTCCTGGTCACTCATCCTCCCTGACCTTGTGTGGTTATCTCCTTAGAGACCGTGACCCATGATCCCCCTGGATCAAAAATTCCATAACAGCCACTCACGACTTTTTTTTTTTTTTTTTAAGATTTTATATATTTATTTGACAGACAGAGATCACAAGTAGGCAGAGAAGCAGGCAGAGAGAGAGGAGGAAGCAGGCTCCCTGCTGAGCAGAGAGCCCGATGCGGGGCTCGATCCCAGGACCCTGGGATCCTGACCTGAGCCGAAGGTAGAGGCTTAACCCACTGAGCCACTCAGGCACCCCTAGCCCCTCAGGATCCCCTGGGCGAAGAATGGAGGGCCTGGCTTGTGGCTGGTGTCCAACAGATGTTTATTCCGTGAGTTCCTGAGCCCCAGAGTACAGTTCCTGTACTCTGCCAGGCACAAAGGGAGCATCTCCCTACATTGTCCCTTACTTTTCCCAAGAACCACATGATGTGGATACCATGGGCCCATTTTACAGATCAGAGAAGTGAAGCCACTCCCCCAAAGTCTGAAGACTCCTGCCCTAGGCCCCACACTGCCTCCCAGCTCAGACCATTGAGCAGCCCCGGGGGCCTGGATGTAGGGCCTGTGGAGCCTGGGACATGTTGACGCAGCCCTTCCTAGGAGTGTTCTCGGAACCTCTCGGCTGCCTTTGAAAGGCTTCCTTCATGGCCTGTGAGGGCCACGTGCTTCCGCCCACCAGCCAATTTGAGGGGAGGACTTCTTGATGTGGCCAGCCCTTCTCCCTGGCCAGCAAGGTAAGACCAGGGCCACCACACCATCTTCCTCCTTCCTGCTCAGGGTGACCTTGGGATCTCAGGGTCATTTTTAGCCTCTCCCTGCCTCCATCCTTCTGGATCCAGCCTCTCACACTGAGGAAGGGGACGGGCCCCAAGGTCCAGTGGGGTAGGCCAGAGTGGGAGGATTCTGTTGAACAGACTAAGTAAGAGCATCAGGAAATGAAGGGCGGGTCAAGAAAATTCAAAGATCTTAATTTCTGCAGGGTTGATCCTGGCTGGTAGTCAGGGCCTTTCCCGGCCCTGCTCTGAATGCAAGTCTTTAAGTAAGAGGGAAGGTAGCCAAGGTCCTGGTGAAGACCCCCAGGCCCTCAGCCTTTCCCTTCCCTCCGAGGGGCGGTATGGGGTAGTCCCCCCAGTAGGCCGACTGCCTTCTTGATTGTTGCTATTGAAGCAATATTTGGGGGAGGGAGCCACCCTGCTGTGGGCAACCCCAGTTGCCAGCTTCTTCTCCAGCTCTGGCCTCTCCTATACTACCCGGGCAGCTTTGCCAAGCCAGGTGAGGGAACTGAAATAATTTCCTTTGCGTTGGCAACAAACACGAGTTGGATACAGCCTCGGACTGGGAAAGAGTGCGGACAGGCTGGCAGCCCTGGAGGCAAGATGATGGCCAGGAAGGGAAGGGTTTGGTCTGGACATGGGGATGGGCTCCCTGGATGGGGTGGGGTCGGGGGGGATCGTGCGTGATGTTTTTGGCATCCCACCCAGGCCTGTGTGCCTTGGCCTCTCTTGCCCCATTGATTTGCAATGCACAGCTGGGAGGAAGTTCGTTCTGTAGTCTGATCGGAGGCCTTCCCTCTGTAATTAACAATGTCATCCTTCACTGTCATGGCTCTTTCTAGCTTGAAAAGGTTGGTCTGTATGTTGTCTTAGTTAATCTCAGCTGTCAGCCTTGGGTCAGGGGCTGTTCTTATCCGTTATTGTCATGGTTATTCCCATTTCACAGATGAGGAGACTGAGGTGTGGAGCAAAGGGGCATGTTCCCAGGCTCTGGGTAGTAAGTGGCAGAGTTGTAATCTGATCAGTAAAGGTTTGCCTGATCCCAACTTACTTGGGTTCCCCGGAGGCCCTCCAAACTCCTTTCCCCAAGATAACACTCACCCCTCTGCCTTGGCTCCTCCCCCTGTCGGCTCACCACAACTCAGAAGCAGCCCAGGCCAGGAGAGGTCATTCTGTCCAACCCCCTGCCTCTAGCCCGGTACAGTGGAGCCTCCAAGTGGCCAGGATCTGGAGCTCATCTGGCCACCGTCCAAGAGAGGGTGACGGTGGCAGTCGGGGGAGTTAAGGGTGTCAGCTGCTGCTGCTGCTTTTTGAGCAAAGACTTTTAAAGATTAATGTGATAATCTCATCCTGATCACTAGAAACTGAGGACCTCATGCTTGTCCAAGAATCCATCATTGGCCTCACATGAGGAGCAGGGAGGCACCACTGGGCCCTCCTGCCTCCCCGCCCTGTCCTCCTGCAGGCTGAGGTGGACTGAGCCTTTTGGTGTGGTTTTAGTGGGAAGAAGATGGTTCTAGATCATAGGAGGGATGAATTGGGCCTCCCTACCTTGAGACCTGGATGAGTGGACCCTGCTCTTCCCTTTTACATCTGAGAAGTTAGCGTTCTGGCCAGGTCAGAAAGAGCTACTGGTGGGTCTGGGTGGGAGGCTGGTCAGAGGGCACAGCAAATGCACCCAGCCAGGGGCACAGGACGTCATCACTGCCCCCCACCCCATTTTGCTGGCTGGGAAACCGAGGCCTGCTGCTGTGACCTCCACATCATGCCTGCCCAGAAGTGAACCAATTAACACCGTGTCTGGTTCCGTGTTCCCAGCGCCTGTCTCATTATTTGGGGATTTATGTCTCGGTCACCGTGAAGGACGACTGTCCTGGTTTCCACTGGGGGGAGCCTGGCCAGCCCTGGAGCTCAGCAGGACAGGAGGTGGTGCCGTCCTGCTTGGGGCAGGATGGGGATTTAATTTCAGGGGGATTTGCAACCAGTGGGGAGCCGCCCTGGGCACATGGTGGCTCTGGGCTATTTTAGGAGGCAAAAGGCTGGCCCTGTTGGGGGAGGGATCATGGCAGACTGGTTCAAGTCTTTAGTGAGTTTGCCCTTTTGGTGACGGAACAGAAGGGAGCTGTGATGGATGGGACAGGCCCATTTGAGGTTGGGACTTCTCTTACCCTCCTGGAACCCAGGGGCCCAGAACCGCTCTGCATACCCCAGCCCCGGTTGGGGCCATGAGCAGACTAGAAGCTGCTGGCTGGGCAGGGGTCTAGGGCTCCTTGCCTGAGCCCCTTTGCCACAGGCTTTGCTTCAACGGGAGCTCTTGGTATTATTACTATGAATGATTAGTATGACCATCTCATAATTTTGGGGTAGAATTTAGATTTACTGAGCGCTCAGCGAAGGCCCCAGGGGGCTGCGAAGGTCAACTTAAAGGCAGGCACAACCAAGCTCCTGTCCTGTGTAGGCCAATTCCAAGCGGGTACCATGAGCTACGTAAGTCCCATCCCGGTTCTGAGTCCCAGTGCCCGGTTTCTCAAGCGGGGACCCTAACACCTTATTAATGATGTTCCTATTACTAACTGGATGCCTGAGACATCACGTACTCTGCTGGGATGGGCTCGCATTACACTGGGCTTGGTTGTTATGGATTCATTGCCCCGTTTATAGATAAGGAGACTGAAGCTCAGAGAGGGGAAGTCACTTGTCTCAGCCCACACAGCCAGAATAAGAAACCCAACCCATTTCTGGTCCTCGAAACGAGAGTCAGTTCGTTTCTCATATCCAGCAACATGGATTGGTTGCCTATGGAGTGCCAGGCACTGTTCTAGGGCTGGGGATTCCTCATAGACAAGGCAGAGGAAGGGGAGATAACAGGATGATGAGACTGGGTTATAGTGAGGACTGAGTGCCCAACTAGAGACTCGGTGGCTTTATCTGGACTAAGGGTCATTTTTGGGCAGGGATCGAGGGGAAGGTAATAACCCCGGGCCTGAAGCCCTCCTCCGAGGAGTGGTAGGTGGGCAAGGGAGCACGAGCACCACCACCGGGCGCCTCCAGGCCTCATTATAATGAAGAAGCTTTCCGGGTTTCCTTCCTCTTCCCCCTGCTGGTAGAGGAAACTAATTTGGGGGCGTTTTCAGATAAAGCCTTGAGAGGCATCAGGACCTGGAGCAAAGTGAGCCTAGGGCTTAGAGTCAACCAGATGGGTTTCAACTCCGCCCCTTCTAGCTGTGTGACCTCGGGCAGTTGAACTAACCTCTCAGAGCCTCCTTTCCTTATTTTCAAAGTACGGAGCAGAATACCTACCAACCTTTCCGGACTGTGGGAGGATCAAGGTGTGGGAAGAGTGCAGGATACAGAAGGCCCACAGTTAAGGACAGTGTTTTGTCTGTGTACGGGGTTGGGTTCTGGGGGGTGTTTTTCCTAGGTGTCTAGGTGAAGCCACATCTCTGCTGTGGCACTATGATCGCATGATGAATGATGAATGATTTCAACAGGCCCTGGGCAGATCGGGAGCACCAGCAAGCCCAAGCCTGGGTCCCATGCTCACTGTTCAAGAAACCACTTCCTTGGCGATGAGGGGGGGGGAGGCTGAGCTCGCCGGCATATCATGGGACAATAGCCCCATGAAATCCCCCCGGCCCCCCAGTTCTGTACAGAGCTAACTCAAGAGTGCACAAAATTAAGGGGTGGACAGCACTCATATAAAACAGGGTTGAGGATGGGGAGGCAGTGATTCTCTTCCTTGTTCTGTTCTAAGGAGGACATTGGAAGCCTGAATCAGTTTAGAGGGATGGGACTAGGATAATAAAACCCCCAGAAACACATTTTTATTAATTGCTTAGTTCAGCTCAGTTGGTCTCTACGTAAGGTCCTGGGCAGAAGGGAGTAAATAAAGACCTAGTACTACTCACCCTCAGTGCAGAGGGGTGGCTGGGGCAGGGTTTGGGGAAGACATTTCAATACAACGTGGAAAGTACAGTGTTAGGGACCAACACAAAATGTCCCGGGAGCACACAGGAGAGGCTTCCTGGAGGAGGTGGCCATGTCAGGGGTAGAATAGCTGAGAGAAATCGGTCTCTTTAGCTGGGAGAAGAGACCCCTTAGGAAGAAGCTGCCAGCCATGCTCTGCGGGCTGGGGAAGGTGATGTGTGTTTCTTCTGCGTGACCAAGGAGTGGATCTAGGACCCATGGAGGAACAGTATAGGAAAGTAGCTTTCAGGCCTGCATACTGATGAGATTTCTGTCACTAAGAACCACCCAACAATGGAATATTCTGTCTTGGGAGGCAGGGAACTCATGGGCATGTGCAAGCAAGCAGAGGCCAGGGGGTAGCTTGTCAGGGACAGGTTACCAAAGGGACAGGATGACCTCTAAGACCCCTTCCAAGTCTGAGCAACTGTGACTCTCCATGGACAGACACAGGATGCGGACTGTGTCCGGCAGAGGTGTGACAGGATCAAGTTTGAGGCCGGACAGCGAGGTACATTGAGACTGTGTGCCCCACCCTGGGCTTTTTTATTGTAACTACTCTATTAAGATGTAATTCACAGAGCATACAATTCACCCCGCTGAAGTGTGCAGTGTAATATGGATTTGCCTTTTTAGAGAGGGGAGGAACTCGTGCATTCCTTCAACAACTGTTTATTGAGCATCTGTTAGCTACCGTCATGCTTTGTGCTGGTGCTTGGGACACCTGGGAAATATAGAGCATGCCCTCACAATGGAGACAGGTAAGTAACCAAGCAGAAGATGGACATCTTGGGGGCTACGCCAGGAGGAAAGTAGCCCAGGGCTAGAACAAAGAACAATAGGGCTGGGACAGTGGGGCCCGGGGAGGGGACATTGGAACCAAGGCCTGAGCTACAAGGGAATGAGCCTGTGAAGGTCAGGGGAGCAGTTTCAGGGTTCAGGTCGAGGGAACAGAAGGGGCAAAGGCCTCAAGACAGGAGTGAGCTGGTGGCTGTGAGGACCAGAAAGAAGTTCTGTGAAACTGAGTGGCAGCCAGGGGCCCTGCCCCTGGGTGAGGCTTGGGCAGGGCTCCCCGTGCTGGGACTTCCCCCATTACAGGGCCTGGTAAACAGGAGGCCAGCCTTGAACACAATAGGGAGTGAGTCCCATACAAGAGCCATTTCTACCCACCCCCCTTTCTTTGAGATTCGCTTTCTTACCCCTGCTACTGCCTCTCCATTAACAGAAAGATAGCAGAGCGCTCTCAGAGGGTCGCGCCTCCAGCCCCTGCCTACTGCCCACCCCGGCTTGGCTTAATGCCCCTGCGTTGTTCCGCCACTCTGGGCCGGACACCATGTACGGATGCCCTGGGAGAAATCAGGAAAGATTTCTCCCAGCCGCACACACCGGTGACGTTTCCCCCGCTGGAAAGGGATCCTAGGAGCAGTCTGGAGTTCTCCCACTTGGTGCTCGCTTCCTGTGTGACTTGGGCCAGTTACAATCTTTCAGTTTCCTGGTCTGTAAAATGGGGATCAAACGAGTTCAGGCAGAGTCCTCATGGGGATTGAATGTCATCCCTCCTGGCACCCAGTAGGTGCTCCCTGAACGTCAGCTTCTTCCTTTTCTCCCAGCTTCCCCCCCCAAAACAGGGGCAATTTGCCGGAGGTGGGGAGATCACAAAAGAGCCCTGGGAAGTGACCCCTTTGGGACTCCCTTCCCTGAGCTCTATGGCCCCCCAGACGCCAAGGGGCATTCATGCCTTGCCAGCCAGGGGTAGGAATACTCACCACTGGGCCCAGCCCTTCTGCAGGGAGCACTCCTGGGTCTCCCCTCGCCTGTCTTCCCAGGGATCCCCGCCGTGCAGCTCCCTTCCGGGGTCTCCCCTGTGCTCCTTTCCCAGCGGCGCGGCTACTGGGCTACCGGCACCTGCTGGGAGCAGGCCGGCCGGGGGCGGGCTCGGTAGCCCTGCGGCTGCCCGGGGACTCGCAGGCCGGAACTCAACCGCCCCGCACCTCCAGGAGCCAGGAATCCGGATCGCCCCGGGGGCCGTGGGGAGCGGGATGCAGCCCAGATCGGGTCGGGAGCGCCCTTCAGGTAGGCGCCGGCACCGGCCGCGGGACCGCACTCCCGGCTCCCCATCCCGGACAGAGCTCCGCTGGGGCTGAGCGCTTGAGGGGGCCCGCGCGCCAGCTGGGGGTGGCTCTGAAGGGCTGCGGGCAGCCGCAAGGACCCCGCCCCACCTTGTGCGGTGGGGGGTGGCGGGCAGGCAAGAACCGCAATTTAGCCAAACGCCGAGGTTGGGAGAGGAGACGAGAATGATGGCAAGAAGAACTTTCCAGGTCCCCTAGGGGGAGAGAGGCTGGAAACCACAGGGCAGAGAAGGTGGGGCTCCCACCCTCAGGAGGGGACCATTATCTAGAGACAGAGGGCTCGACAAATAACTCGGTTTCTTTTCCTAAGGAGTTTAGAGAACCCCAGAATCAATCCACCTAGATCAGCCCCTGGGGTTAAGTAGAACAGAAGGAGGAGGGGAGATCTCCTGTTGTCTCTTTGGGGGTGCAAAAAGCACACTCGCCAGCCCCCTCCATTTGCTGTCTACACTTCCCCCTTCAAGCCTGTAGCCTCATCTTCCGCAGAGGGCACAGGTGGGGCCCATCTGGCCTGCCTTCTACCCACAACTCTCAAACAGTCTGGGACTCTCAGCCCTCCTCCCTCTGGCTCCCTGGATGGACACCCTGGCCCTAGCTTGGAAGTGTTGGTCGTGGAGCCCTCTTGGGCAGGGAATGGGGCTTGAGGGAGCTTCCGCTCAGCCTGTGGAGAGCTGGGCCGGCGAGCAAGCTGTGGATCTGGGAGCCTGGGGACAAGATCCTGGGCCCTGATGCTAAGAGGGCTGGAGGTAAGGGGCTGTCCTGCACAGCAATCAGGTTTCCCAGGCCTGGCCCGGCACCAGAGGCTAGAAAACAGGGTGCTGAGGCTAATACTACCTTCCTAACTGCCTGTCCCCCTCACCATCTTCGAGGCAGCTTCTCTGTGTGGTCACTGTGGTCCCTGTAAGGAGAGTTGCAGGTTAGATAGCAAGAAGGACTTCCTTCCTGAGGGTGGCGTGAGGTTCTTTTGAGGGAGTACCATTGCCTAGGAGAGGCAGCCCCCACCTGTGGGGGTGTCAGGATGGCGGGAGGTCCTCTGGGACACCCAGCCTATAGGGATGAGGACAGAGCAGACTGGGGGAGGGGAGGTGGGGAGGTGGGGGGGTGGTGACCTCATCTCCGGGCCATGGCTCTCTCTCACCTCCCATGCCCTCTCTCTCCCTTTCTTGGAGCAAGTGTTGGCTTTCAGCACTTCTTAGCCAGTTTACTCCTGAAATCCCCGGCACCCCGCATCTCCCGGGGAAGGTGATGGGCTGCCTCTGTCACCACTTTGGACAGGAAGACAGACATGCCTGCTTTGGTTTGCCCAGGGGAAACCCCCCTACCCCCCGGGCCCTGGCACCTGGAGCTGCTGGTCCCTTGGCAAAGTGGGGGAGGTGTGGGCTGGGGGTTGGCATGGCCATCCTAGACTCCTCTAGTGGGGAGGCTTAGGTGTGACCTGGCTGTGATTCCAGCTCTCTGAGCCTACAGGATGGCGGGGGTAGATGCCACCCTGTGGTGGCCAAGCACTGAAGTGGCTAATTTCCCCCTTCCTCACCCTAGAAAGCTGTCAGCCTGAGAGAGGGGAGGTGACAGGAGAGCCCAGTAGGCTCAGTGGTGGCCCCTCAGGGGCACTGAGTGGGCAGCTGGACCCCGGAGGGTCCACGCTCTGCTAGAACAGGAACAAACAAGACCTCTCTTCTTCCAGACACTTCTTTCTATGGCAGGGTTGGTGAGGAGGGGGGCTGGGGATCCTTTGAGTGAGTGGGACAGGAACTCCCAGGTTGTGCAACCCCTCCCCCTGTGTCACAGGATGAGAGAGGACTGGCCCCACTCACCTGCCTCTCCTTTCGGCTCTGAGCCTCAGTTTCCTCACTTGTAATGCCTCACAGGGTTGTTGTGAGGGTTAATGGAGGCTGTTTGCACAGTGCCCAGAGGGCAAAGGGCACCCACCAGGGACAGTTCTTTCTCCAAACCCACCCCGCCTTTCCCTGGTGGCTGAGACAGACCAATAATACGGCCAGGTCTTCTCCGCAGCCCCACCTCAGAGGCAGCTGCTTGGAGGTGCCTGCAAAGGACCTAAGAGATTAGGCCAGCCCAACCCCCCTCTCTTTAAAGAGGGAAAACTGAAGCCCAGAGGGACAGGGACTAGCCCCAGGGTGGCCAGCCAGCCAGGCTCCCTGCTCAGAGGCAGGGCCTAGGACCTGACTGGGGAAGGTGGGAGGGTAGAGGTTGGCAGGCGTGGGGGATAATACCAGAGTGTAATTGGGCTCATTAAGGATTTAGTGAGGGAGCCCTTCATGCCTTGCCAAAGGCTGGGGACAGACCTAGAACCTTCCTCTCCTGTTAACCCTCTGGCAAAAGTGGCTCTTTCCTGAGGACCCCTTCCCCAAGCTACAGCTGGAGCAGCTCCCCACTCTGTGCTGTATGGCTTCCAGGGTCCCTTTCCAGCCAGCCCTCTTGGGACAGGCAGGCCTAGAGCTCCACTCCACTGCAGTGCCTGAGGGCCCCACGGAAACCCAAGCCCCAAGTCCATTCATCACTCAGCAAAAGTGGTGGAGGTGGAGCCCTAGGGCCCTGCCTGGGTGCTCCCTCCATCCCCTACCTGCTCCAGGTCCCTAGGAACGGACAAATAGGTAGACAGGCAGCAGCCCTGGCCTCCATCAGCTCTGGTGTGAGCCTGCCTTTACATGGTGGCTCCCTCCCCCATCAACCCCAGCTCCCTGCTGCAATCTTGGCCTTCTCTTAGGGAAGGTGGGAGCAAGAGAGCTTTGTCTGTGCAAATCACAGACAGTCAGACACCTGGGTACGTCCATGCTGTTCTTCTGCGCTTTCACTTGGTCTTTTCCAGAACTCAGTTCAGGTTCAGTTCTCCCCGCTTCTTCAAGTCCCTCTCTCCCAGCCTCTCTGGCTCCAGCCCCTTCTTGCCAGGGTGTGGCCCCTCCCTGCCAAGCACTCCAGCCTGTTAGGGGCTGAGCACCCCCCCCGGACCCCCCAGGAGTCTTTCCCAGAATCTGTAAAACCCCCTCCCCACCCAGAAGTTCAAAAGAGGAGTTGGCAGGCTTTAAGGAGAGGGGGAATGGGGCAGTGGTTAAGAACTTGGGCTCCAGGATCAGACAAGTGTAGGTTCCCCATATAGCTATGAAACTTCTCGATGCCTGTTTTCTAATCTAGGAAGTGGGATAATAGGTTAATAATAGTGCCCACCTCACGGGGTTGTTATGATGTTTAAAAGAGATCCTATGTTCAAAGCACCTGGCACGTAGTAAGCTCTCAATAAATGCAGTCGTAGGGGCGCCTGGGTGGCTCAGTGGGTTAAAGCCTCTGCCTTCTGCTCAGGTCATGATCCCAGGGTCCTGGGATCGAGCCCCACATCCGTCTCTCTGCTCCATGGGGAGCCTGCTTCCTCCTCTATCTCCGCCTGCCTCTCTGCCTACTTGTGATCTCTGTCTGTCAAATAAATAAATAAAATCTTAAAAAAAATAAAATAAAATAAATGCGGTCATAATTCTAAAGACGTGGCCTGATCAGCTGGGTAAAGAGGGAGGCAAGGAAGCTTCTAGAAACAGCTCTTCACTGTTTTCCACATCCTTTTTAATTTTTTAAAAAGATTTTATTTATGGGACGCCTGAGTGGCTCAGTTGGTTAGGCAGCTGCCTTTGGCTCAGGTCATGATCCCAGTGTCCTGGGATGGAGTCCCACATCGGCTCTTTGCTCAGCAGGGAGCCTGTTTCTCTCTCTGTCTCTGTCTGCCTCTCTGTCTACATGTGCTCGCTCTCGCTCTGACAAATAAATAAATAAAATCTTTAAAAAAAAGATTTTATTTATTTATTTGACAGAGATCACAAGAAGGCAGAAAGGCAGGCAGAGAGAGAGAGGGGAAGCAGGCTTCCTGCTGAGCAGAGCCCAGTGCTATTCAAGACTTGATCCCAGGATCCTGAGATCCTGAGATCATGACCTGAGCCAAAGGCAGAGGCTTAACCCATTGAGCCACCCAGGCGCCCCTCTTTCCGCGTACTTTGAAGCAAGTCCACTCCCCTCTTCTGGGACTCAGTTTCCTCTTCTGTTAAAGAGAACATGGGAGACAGGTCCTGTTCTCATGTGGATCCAGTGAGGGTGAGTCATGCTGCTGCTTTAGGGGAGCGAGGGCAGGGGGTGCTGGCCAGCTGAGGCTCACGGCAGGGGTCAGACAGATGCGTGTGTGCCCTCAAAAGTGTCCACCCCTCCCCAGTTTCTGGCTGGGAGTCATAGCTGGAGCGTGGCTCCTCAGGGGACAGCTGGGAAGGCTGGGTCAGGCCAGGCAGGTTACAGCAGGCCGGCAGCCCAGCCAGGGAGCACAATTAGCACTGAATCCAGGCAGGCCCAGTGAGGCCAGAGGCCGTATATCACAGAGGTTTAATCAGCCCCTGGCAGATACTTGTCGGCTCTCTTGGGCCGGTGTCCTCAGCCCGCCTGTCATAAATGGCACTGAGATTTCAAAGTCTCCCCACCCCTCACTGGCGGGGCAGGCCTGGCCAGGAAAAGCTCATTCCTCTGAAGCTTCTTCCCCACTGGCAAACTGAGGACCCCCTCCCACCCCGCAAGAAAAACCACTTTCAAGCGGTACTTTTTCTGGCTTCTTCCTCCTGCTGGGAGGGTAGGGGAAGACTTGTGCAGGCAGGAACAGAGCTCTGATGACCTCCCCGTGGAGGTGAGACTGTGCTGAAAGTAGGTGGGACTCTGGGCCGCCCAGGAGGGGATCGCTCACAAGGTGAGGGCAGTAACCTCCCAGGATGCCCTCTGTGGGCAGGACTGTGCCCTGCACCCCCGACACAGCGCCTGGGAGGTTGGCATGGCTCGGGCTAGGGGCGGCAGGAATGCGGAGAAATGGGTTCCTCCCCGCCAGGAGGGGTATGGAGTTTCCCCGCTTCCCTACCCGCTAGATGGTCGCTGCGCCACCTGGAGCCTGTCGCTGGTACTGCACCTTTGCCGCTCCACCGGGCTTTGGGGACCCGGGGACCGCTGCCCCTCAAGCCACCAGGCACCTCTGAAAGCGCACAGGTCAGACCTCCCATGCACCCGTTTCCTAGGGTCACAGCAACAAAGTACCACCAACCAGGTGGCCTCCACAACAGAAACGTATTGCTTCACAGTCCTGGAAGCCACAGGTCCCAAGTCAAGGGGCCCGCAGGGTGGATTTCTTCTGAGCGCTGTGAGGAAGTCACATGTCCCTAAGCTTGGGAATTCTCTGTCCCCTCAGAGGAGGTGAGGGAGGCTCAGGCCAGGCCCTCAGGGAGTCCCCCCCCCCCCCCACCGTGTGCAGCCCGGGCAGAGAGGACACACACACACACACACACACAGATCCAGGAAGTGAAAAGGAAGACCATTCAGTGTGAGGAAGAGAGTTGGCAACCCAAGAAGAGAGCAGGTGAGAGCCAAGGAGTCAGGCAGAAGGTTCCACAGAAGTGAATTGGAACGGAAAGATGGTGTGTGGCAGCTGAGGGGCCTGGAAGGGATGTGTGTGTGTGCACGTGTGTGTGAGTGTGTGAAAAGGCTGTGTTCCGTAGACGCGGGCAGCAGGGCCCAGGTCACCACCGAAAATATCAACTGTTGCCACGGCCTGGGTGGCCCCCACAGCGAGGGACATCTGGAGCCACGTGGGCCAGGGGTGGGGATGGTTTCACACACTGTCAACGTTTGTGAATGTCACCGGCCGGGCACTGGGTGGTAGGGAGGTAGGGTTTCTGCAGTCAGCCCTCTGGCTAGCGGCTACAGTAAGCGCCACATGCCTGCCTGTCACAGGACTGTCAGCGCCTGCTGTGAGACCAAGAATAGGGCCCTGGCTTCCTGCACTGTGACGACTCCCCTAACCTTACTGCTTCCTCTCCCTGGCTGCTCCCCAACATCCAAGTCTTCCTCTCTGAGCCAAGTCCCCAGGTATCGGCCTCTCGGTGTGTGGACATTCGTGACCATATTCCAGACCATTGCAGACATTCTTCCAGTGTTTTAATGCTGCTTTGTTTGAAGCGGACCCTGTCGCGCTCCCTTTGCCACCCTTGGGTTGGGGATGTCCAAAAGCTGAGGAGCTTCATCTGGGACACAGGGGTCTGTCCAGATGTCTGTCTTGGGGTCTTGAGCCCCTCTTGCTCCTTCTGTGTGCTCACAGTACTCAGCCTGTTGACTTGTCTCCCTCTCTCTCTGCTCAGGTATGAAGCGGCCACTGAGCCCCTCTCCCCCGGGTGAGAAAGAGCCCCCCGTATCTGGAGCTACGGAGTGCCCCCCTCGGCCCCCAGAACTGCCTAAGCCCAAGCGGGA
Organism: Mustela nigripes; assembly: GCF_022355385.1. NCBI lineage: Eukaryota > Metazoa > Chordata > Mammalia > Carnivora > Mustelidae > Mustela > Mustela nigripes. The sequence continues at coordinate 19,958,751 of NC_081572.1, forward strand.
AAGAAAACGGCCATCCTACACGCTCTGTGACGTCTGCAACATCCAGCTGAACTCAGCAGCCCAGGCCCAAGTGCACTGCGGGGGGCGCGCCCACCAGCGGCGGCTAAGGCAGCTCAGCTTGGGGAAGACCCCCACAGGGCCAGGTCAGTGCGGAGGGGCAATGCTCCCACAGGCTCCGTGTGGACCCTGTGAGAGGCTCTGGGGCTGTGGGCTCTCTTGGGGGTGGGGGGGATGTTGCATCTGGGGTGCCTTCAATGGGTCCTCATGGTCAGAAGTCCCCCTGATATATCAGGACAGCCCCCCATGGGGTCTCTTAGGATCTGAGGGTCTTTAGGACTGAGGACTTCTCTTGAGGTCTTTTTGGGGTGTGGGAGCTCTCCTTGTGAGGTCTCTGGGGGGTCAGCATCCCTAAGCAGCATTTCTCCAGTCTGGAGCCCAGCAGGGTTAGCCTTTCTGACAAGGGATAGCCTGGGCCTCTGCTCTAGTCTCTGAAGTTTGGGGTCAGCAAGGTGCATAGCCCTCCAGCTGAGGGACGGACAGGGGAAACCACTCCTCCTTTGGCAGCTGGACTCCTGGCCAGGATTTCTGCCTCTCCCTGGCTGGGGTGACTTTGCAGAGGTTTGGCTGTGAGCTGAAGGGGCTGCTGGCTACAAGACAGATTTCTGGGGGAAATGGGTGAATGCATTCATGAGGGTGATTTGAGCTGACAGGCACGTGGGGGCCATGGGAGAAACGAGGAGAGGCAGGCTGCTTGGCTGGCAGGGGAAACAAGTTCAGAACCAGGCCCAGTGTGGGAGGTGGGGAGGGCCAGAACTTCTACCTGGTTCTTGGGAGCAGCCACTGGAAACCTACTTTGCAGCCCGGGTCAGGAGCTTTGCCAGAGTGCTATACTGTTGTTTTGGCAAATAGTCATGGGTCACCCATTGCGTTTCTCTTGCTGTGCTGGGGCCTGGGGACAAATCCCCATCGGACTCCTCACTGTCCTACTCCAAGATGGAGTCTTGTCTTTTGGTCTGAGATAGCCACAAAAAGAGCAAAGAGTGTTGTGGGTGCCACGTGTGGGTACTAAGGGAGAAGGGATGATTATACCTGGGGACACCAGGAAAGGCCTCCTGGAGGAAGGGGGACACACTGAGCTTTGGAACAGGGGCATGGGAAGAAAGGACACCGCAGAGGTCACCTCATAACCAAAGGAAGGGGATGGCCTGAGGGCTGGTACCAGCTCCTCTACCTGAATGCTTGGGGTTGGACACTGAGGATGTGACTCTGAGTAAGAGTGTATCTGACTATATGGATATTTCTGGAATGTTTTTGTGTGTGTCTGTGTGTGTGTCTGTGTTCAAAAGTCACTCATTCATTCTTTAGCTATTTATAGAAATCAACTAGGCAACCTGCTGTTTGGAGGATTCGTATTTTTACTTTTTTCCAGCTTTATTGAGATATTATTGATATGTATGTCAATTTAAGGTGTACAGTGTAATGACTTGATACACCTGTGTAATACAAAATGATTACCACAATAAGGTTATTCAACATCTCCATCCCCTCACATAATTGTGATTGTATGTGAGTGTCGATAGCATTTCACAGCTCCCAATGTAAGTGTGTAAAATGGCATTGTTAATTACAGTCACCACGCTGTGCATTTGATCCCCAGATCTTATTTATCTGACAGCTTGGAACTTATACCCTTGATCAGCAGCTCCTCATTGCCCCCACCCCCAGCCCCTGACCACCATGACTCTAATCCCTATTTCTCCGAGACGGACTTTTTAGATTTTTTTTTTTTAAAGATTTTATGTATTGATTTGAGAGAGAACCAGAGATACAAGAGAGAGTACCAGTGGGGAGGAGAGGGAGAAGCAGTCTCCCAATCCAGGGGCTCGATCCCAGGAGCCCAGGATTATGTCCTGAGCCGAAGGCAGCCACTTTATGGACTAAGCCACCCAGGTTCCCTGAGACTGACTTTTTTAGATTCTGCATGTAACTGAAAACATATGGGATTTGCCGAGGAATTTGCACTTTTCAAAGGTGGCAAACCTGCCTGTCAAGAAAGGTCTGAAGACACAGGCAGACAAGTTTGTCCAAGATAATAGCAGGTTCCAAAGAGGCGGGTAGATGGTGCTTGGGGAAGTCAGAGGCAGAAGGGAATTGACAGAAGTCAGGGGAAACTTCAGAGAAGTGATGTTGATGTTGGACTTTGGAGACGGAAAGGGAATTCCAGGCAGAGAAACAACTAGAGCCGATGCTCTGTGTGATCTGAGGTCTGTCGTGGCCTTCCGGGAGCGGTGGGCACAGCCAAAGGTGAGCAGGAACCAGCTGGAAGGGCCTCACAGCCAGACTGGGGGCTTAGCCTCTGTCCTGAAGGTGATGGGTATCCCTGAAGGGCTCTGAGCAGGAGTCATTAGAGTTTTTATATGTCTCTGGCAAGAGGGAAGGTACGTGAGAAGAAGCAGGACATAGATAGATTCTGGGGTCTTTTCTGTAGCAGAAGCAACAGGACTTGGTGACAGAGAGATGTGGAGAGGGAGGTGTCCAGGATGACTCCAGGTCAGGGGATGCTGTGCCAGGCAGTGCCATCCTCAGAAGGGGGGCACCAACAGGGAAGCAGGCCTGGAGGGCAGTAGGGGGTGGGGAAGGCGAGTCTGGCCTGGGTCTGCCCCAGGATCTGCCGTCCAGCCCTGGCATAGCCTCTTTAGACCTGCTTCTGGATGGCAGACCCTGGGGTACAATCCTCCCTCTCTCCCTTCCTGCCCACCGTGCCCCCCTGGAGAGAGCAGGTGGCGTGCGAGGAGAAAAGGCTAAAGCACGAGATGTGGCCAGAGGCAGAAGGGCCACAGGGATGGGAACCCCTTCTCTGGGCTTCCCTCTTTCCACAGTCCTCATCCCCAGAGTTCTGGGTAGGTTTGTGGGGACACCAGGAGACGGGATGCCCGCTCCTCCTCTCCAGATTACAAAATGGGAAGTGAGTTGCTGTCCCTGCAGTCATCTGTGGTGGCCTGTGCCAGGATTCTGCTCGGAGGGGTGCCTGGAGCCTGCCCTTGGGCACAAGCACAGCTCAGAAGGGGCGGCAGCCATGGGGGCAGACCTTTCTCACTGCCCTGATGAGGGAGGGCATTGGGCTGTGCGAGCATGGGAGGGGGACAGCTGGCCCTAGGGCAGGGATCAAGGGTCCTCAGATTTGTGGGAACTCGGGAATTTGGGGGCCCCAGCTAAGAACCTGTTGTCCGTTGGCCTCATTATTTCTGAGCCTACTCCAGGCCACTCCACACACTCCCATGGATTTCTCCTGTCTCCTTGGCTCTCTGAGCACTGGGGGTGGGTGAGGCAGCCCCAGCAGCTGCCCTGGGGTGAGGACTGGGGGCGAGGGGCCTTCAGCCATGCCGAAGGCCTCTCCTAGCCCTTGGTGGGGACTGGGCCAGAGCAGAGGGCCCTGAGGATGTAGCTGACTGGGGGTAGCCTCAGCCTCTGAACGGAATAGTCACACAAAAACCTTCAAGAGGCTTGAGGCAAAGTTTAAGGAGCCTTTAACACATGGCTCTGCAGCTAGACACGTGAGGTCTCAGCTGGGTGGCAGCTAGAGGGACCACTCATTCGCTGGAAGGGTACTGAAGGTGTGGGGGTGGGAAGGCTGCACTGGGAGGCCTCCTGGAGCTGTCACTCTGATTAGGGGTCTGTGAGGCTGGCAGCTTGCAGGGTGACAGGCCATCACAGGCAGGGAGGCGGGGACCCTCTCCTCCTCATGTCCCTTAGGCTACCCGCGGGAGGGGGGGGGTGGAGACTCTTCTTTCTCTGAGCCTCCTTGCCAGTGCTTAGGTCAGAGGCTTCCTTGCTCAGCCACACCTAAATGAGCCTGGAACACTTGGGAGGGGGTACAGGATGGGGAAATGGCAGGTACCCCAGACTTCCCCTAACGCCTCCCCCCAACATGCTGCCCCAACTTCCCCCACCCACCCTCCACCCCATCTGTCTCCTATGCAGCAGGCCCTTCCCTCCTGCAGGAATGTGTCTTGAGCGATCTTCCCCTGCCTCCCCTTGCCCTTCCTCCCACAGGGTGGGCTATGTGAGCACCGGGCTCCTCCGCCCCAATAAGGTTGAACTCAGTGACCCCGCTGACCACCATGCACGCACAAACACACAAACAATTTTAGGTTGTTCTTGAACATCTGCAAAAAGGTTTGCTGGCTCGTCCCTCTTAGCCTCAGACTCTACTGCGAATGCTGGGCCTGCAGAGGGCACGGGGGGGGGGGGGGGGGATCTGGAGGCATCTGCTTAGGACCCAAACTGGGAGGCAAGGCATTCCCCCGTCACCCAGCCATGCCAGGAGACGGTGGCGCTCACTTCTCACTTTACACTGGGATGCTGGAGCTCAGAGAGTGTAAGCAACACACCTAAAGCCACAAAGCGGGTTCAGATCCCAGTGAGTCCAACTCGCCCACCCTAGTCCTACTGCTGCTGAGGAGAGCAGCCTATACGACGAGATTCTGGACCTGGATGTTTTAGGAATGTGGAGAAGGGATGGCCAGAGAAGGCAGGCTGGCTCCCAGATGATGTCACAGCGCTCAGAACCCATGGCCTCTCCTCTGCCTTGTGCCTTGGTACCTCCACTGAAGAATGGGGAGATGCCAGCCATTCCCCCTCTGGGCCTCACCTGGCTGGGGAGGGGAGGGATGTCTCCCAAAGCCAGTCCCTCCCTTCTCTTGGCAGGACTGACCCAGCCATACAATTCACCACCACCACCACCACCCCCTCCCGCCCCCCACATCTACCATCACCAGTGCAACATGACACCAGAGCAGAGAGAAGAGAGAAGGGGATTTTGGAAATGACTTAAGTTCTGAACAGGCCAGGGGGGCCTTGGGTGGGGAGTGCAGAGTAGACACTAAGGTGGACGGAAGAACAGAGATGAACTCAGATGATAATGGATTTCGGGACAAAGACTCCGCGGCTTTGGGGGTGGCCAGCGGTCTGGGTGGTGGGTGGAGGCTGTTGCCTGCCCTGTATCCTCAGACCTCCCCTAGCTCCTGTTCTAATCAGACTCTCCATCTCCTCTCTGAGTCTTTGAGACACAAGCCTCTTGCTGCATTCTGAGCCCCAGAGATCAAAGACCTTGAGCTCAGGTCACGAGTCACGCTTGATGAGCTCCTCACCCCCCCATTCCCCGCAGATGGATTAATTTCAGTCCCATCAGGAAGCCCTGGAAACCCTCCAGCCTGTCCCCCCATCGCTTCTGTATCTCCCTGGGCTGCTGATTCCTCGTCAGTGCCCCCCAATCCATCCTGAGGCCTTTGGGTGCATGTTTTGGAGACTCAGCCCAAGGCCACCGGTAAGTTCTTCTTGTAGTCTAACCAGAGTCTCCTGCTGCTGTTCTCCTTAAGTGGAAGGTGATAGAAGTGCCCCTCACTCTCCCTAGACAGCCATCACCTCCCCCTCCCCCAGGTGTGAACCTGACCATCAGACACTCCCCCCCCTACCTGAGACCACCAGGAAATGCAAGGTTGTCTGGGTGGAGAATTAGGGGGCTTAGCTTAGATCCCTGCCCTCAAGAAGACAAAGATTCCGTCTGTGTCTGGGTGGGTTAATTAGCCCTGGGCTTGAGTTTCCTTCCTCTCCCCAAAGGAACAGCTCCTTCCCCCAGAGCTTCTTCCTAACAAACCTGTTTTCAGGAGCTGCTGCTGCCAACCCCTCCCCAGACCCTTTGCCGGCTGTACTGGCTTCTCCAGAGATTACAGGTTATTGTCTGGTGGAGACAGGATGCTGAGGGGGTGGGGGTTAGCGCTGGGCCTGGGCTTGGAATGCCAGACTGGATCCAGCTGTGGGTTGGCCTGTCCTCTCCCCCATTCCACCCCCTCCTCCCCACCCCCCCAGCTCCCAGGTGCTCAGGTGAGTAGAGAGGGGCCTTAGTCTGGAAGAGGAGGGGGAGGAAGGAGCAAATCGGGGGAGAGCTGAGCCTGGGGGTAGGGAAGGGTCTGGAGCAGGGGAGCGGGGTCAGGAGTTCTAGCTGACCAGATGAACACCCCCACCCCACCTGGCATTGCCCAGGTGGTAGATCCAACGGTCCAGGCTCCGGACTAAGAAGGGCAAGTTGCCTGGGGCTCCCTTCCCACACCACATGGCCAGTGCTCTGGGGTGGAGTGGTCACACCTCGCTGGGCCTCAGTTTCCCCTTCAGCAAAGGAGGTAAAATGTAAGGGGATGGTGGGCCAGAGGATGAGTAAGGCTGGACAGGAGAATGGGGGCTCCTGCAACAGTAAGCCCCACGGCAGAGCTGCAAAGTTCAGCAAGAACTTTCTGGCGGGCTGGGAAGGGGCTGGCAGCACGTCCTTTCTGGAAGTCTCTATAGGCAAGGTCACCTCTGCACTTAAGGACAAGAGGCACTAGAGAGGGATTCTCTGGAGGACGGGGATGGAGGCCGCCCCCTGTCCCCAGTCCCCACAGTTGCCCCATTCTTCACCCTTGGGGCCAGAAGTGCTCTGTGTTTTCCACCCTGGCTGGGATGGGGGAGACTAAGGAACAGGCAGCTGCTTCCAGGCAGGGGAGGAGAAAGGACCCTGCAACCGCTGCTTTCCAGCAGGAGCAGGAGTCCCTCCCTCCGCCCTCCCCTCCTGTCCCTCCATCCCCACCCCTTCCCTCTGTCACTCTCTGGCTGGTTTCATTTGCTCCTCAGACGGCGCTCAGCGGTGCCTCCAGAGGCAAAGAATGCTCTTGGGTGAGTGCTGGGGGTGCCAGAGCGTGGGGTGGGGGCTCGGACAAGGGTGGCTCTCTCCTCTCCCCGCCCCATCCTTTTCCTGCTGTTTTTGGCCCCCAAAAGTTGTCTGTGGAGAGATTCTGGTAGCCATTTGACACTTGGTACCTTTTCCAAGGTCCAGAGCTGAGCAGGGGAGCCCCCCACTGTGGCTGGGAACAAAGGTGGGGGTGTGGGTGGAGGGCAGGACTGGTCAGAAGACTGGAGGGGCACCCTGAAGGAGGGAGGGGTCTACTCTTGGGGCAGATGTGCATTTGAGGAGACCGTGCCAGAGGTTCCTTGTATCAAATCATACCTTCGACTACTAATGAGGGTTGGGGGGGGGCGGGGGGAGACTACTGATGAGGGAGTCATTATTTCAGCAGAGAGGGAGAGAGAGAGAAGTGGACAAAGGGAGACAGGCAGAAATCTGGGTGGTCCTATCTGAAGCCCAGCCACTGCCCTGGAGTCCACACCAGGGCCCCCGACCTATATCAGGGTCTCCTGGCTCACCCCTCCACACAGGGGCTACCTGGCACTCTCTGAGAGAGACAGCCATTACCTTTTAGGAGGTATTTTTGGGAACCCCTTCCACAAGGGCAAGGGCTGGAGGGCTGGGGCAGGGTTCTTGTGACTGGTTTGGTGGGGGTCTTCTTCTAGCTGGGGATGGGGGGATCTGCAGGATGTGGGAGCACCCTCTGGCCCACCCTCTGGTGGGAATCTTAAGCCAACTGGGAGGTGAGCAAGCAGGAGATCTTGGATTAAGCTCCTGGATTCCCATTTTCTTCAGAGTTTTAGCTTCCTCTGTGATAGGGAGGGGAGTTTTAGTCCTTGAGATGTGTGTGTACGTGTGTGGGCCTCAGGGAGGACCCTCCCATCTGCCCCTGTGACTTGTGGTGGGGCAAGAGAGAGAGAGACTCTGGGTCTGGCTACACAAGCTAGTGTGTATGTCTGGTGCATTTAATTTTGTAAGGGAGAGTGTGTGCACGCACCCATCTCTGGGTGACCGTGTCTGTTTACAGACCTTTGTGTCTACACATCTCTTTGTGATGGCATGTGCCGCTCGCTGCCTGTCTGCGGTTTCATATGGTCTGTATATGCTTTACTAGGGGTCTGGGTGTCCTCGTGTGTCTGTCCCTCTGGGTATATATATGATCTGAGCGTGTCTTTGTTGCTCTAGCTTGTCTGTGTGTACGTACATTGTGTACGTGCATGCTTGTGCGTGGCCTCTGGGCCGGCCTTTGCTTCCAGCCGGCCTGGGCATCTGTCCCTCTCTGCATGGATACCACCTCTGTATAGCACACCTCAGTGTGCCTAGATGGTCTGTCTCATCAGGAGGAGAGGTGTGTACATGTATGTCTTGGTGTTTGTGCCTGTTGCTGTCATATGGGCACCTGGGAACCGCAGGGTGTGTGCCCCTGTGCTCCTCAGTATATTTTTCCAAATGATAGCAAAACAGCAGGATGTGGTTTGCCCAGATCCTCTCCCTTGGGCAGCTGCCAGAGTAATATTAATTCATAAGACACCTGCTCTGTGCCCCTGCCCCAGCCTCAGTTGGAGCCTGGAGTGTGGCCTCTTTTCTGCCATTCTTTCTAGTTTGTGTATAACCAGAGCAACAGCCCATCCTCTTGAGGCAGCCGACCAATGAACCGTGGGTCCCAGCTGTGGACCCCTGGCCAGGGTCGAGAAGGGAGGGACTTAGCCAGGGTGTTCTGCTACAAAATGCCATCACAATAGATGCTCCCCCCCACCCATAGCTGACCCTTTTGTGGGTGCCAGGCTGTGCAGTATCCTCCCGGGGCAGGTCGTGGGTCTGCGGTGTCTTCCTTCATTTGAGTGTACCCACAAGCCAGCGGTCACATGTGTATGCATGTGCCATGACTCACGCATCATCCCAGCAGCTGGGGGGGGGCCAGGGTTCACGGTGAATGTCAGTGGCAGACAGTGGGTGGCACAGAGCCGTGCTGTGTGAAGGGTGCTGGGAGAGTTCCCAGAAGCCACTGGGGAGGTCCTGACCTCAAATCAACGTGTGCCCTAGGTCTCGTGTGGGAGAAAAGTATACCCAGTGGTGGGGGGAAGGGCACAGCTAGAAGTCATTTCTGGGTGACTTGATGGGAAGGGGAGACCAAATCACCAAGTGCTCCCAGCATCCCCTCTTCAAATAGCCTCCACACCTGGCTCATTTGTTCCTCAGATCCATCCCTGCCCTGCCCTTTCCTCCTCCCCCAGCTGTAATTCCCACTTCACAGATGGGGGAAACTGAGGTTTAGAGGTAAGTGTCCAGCCCAAGGCCTCAGATACCATGTCACTGGAGCCCCAGCGCAGGCCTCTGGACTCCAGGTCTGGGAGGGATGGTCTGCCACAACTCTAATTCCTCCATCTTCTCCTCCCCACTCCTGGGAACCCACACAGGGAACCCCTCCAACCCCTCTCCTGAGGTCCCTCACCAGCCCAGAAGGTCAAACTCCCCAGTATTCACTGTAGATAGGGCCTTCCAGCAGCAGGCAGCACCCCCACCCCTCCATCCCTCCACTCTGCCTTGACCTTTGTGAACCTGCACTGTACTTTCAACTTCCAAAGGTTGCAGGGCCAGGCCTGGGATGCCTGGTAAAACTTCACTTATCCTGCAGTGAAACCTTATAGGCTCTCCCTGCAGACTGTCGGCGCTCCGCCTGCTCCTCTGCGATCCCACAGCATTTTGCTGGCGCCTCCCTATACCTGTTTGGCTCTCACCTGGGAGCTCTTCTAGGAACTGGCAGGTGCCCCTGATGAATGAATGATCCTGTCTCTCCCGCCCAGCGGGACACGCTTAAGGCAGTCTCACCTCCGTCGCCCCCCCCCCCCCCCCCCCCCCGCACGTGCCTGCCGAGGGTGCGGGGCGGGTGAATGGCTACAGCAGGTGCACCCCAGGGCGCCGCTGCCCTGCCCGCTGCCCAGCCTGCCGCCCGGTCCCTCACGGGCTGCTGGCGCCTCTTCGCCCCGGTTACCGCTAGTGGCTGCTGTCGCTCAGTAGAGCCCAAGGAGACCGTGGCCAGAGCGTCCACCGGGCAAGATGGTGGCTCCCGAGTCTCCGTGAGTGTGTGCGGCAGGCGCGTAGCCCAGGCCGGGCGGGGCGCCCCCTCCCGGAGCTTCCGGCCAGGGGGGGGCGGGTGATGGGTGGGGGCCCTGCGGGCGGGGCAGCACCGCGGGGGCGGGGGGAAGCCTCCCGGACCTTGGAGGGTGCCCCCACCACGCGCCCCCCAGAGGAAGTTCCCCAGCCCTCTGTGTCCTTGTCCCGGTGGAGCAGGGATCCCCCACTTCATCCATCCTCCACCCCGGAGTATGGATTCCCCCTAGGGGCTCCAGAAGGAAAAGGGCCCAAAGGGGCCAGGGGAGGAGGCTGAGGACCGTCATTCTGGGGCCCCATACGTCCTATGTTTGAGGCTGACCAGCCAGGGTGGAGTGGGGACCACAGATCAATACACAGTCACCCCAGGGGCCCCACAAGCTGTGGCAGCTCACGTCCAGGTGGCCAGGGTGCAGAGAGGTGTGAGGGACCTGGGTCTGACAGGTGGACCGCCCTGGTCAGCCTCGGTCACAGAGTCACGTCTTATTTACACCCCACGCCATCCAGGCTGTTCCCTCAGGTGGAGGTGTAGGAAAGTCAGTGATTTTGGCTGCGTGATTTTAGAGCAGGGTGGTCCAGTAGAACTTTTTGGGATGAAGTAAATGGTCTCTCTCTGGGCCGTTTCATACAATAGCTGGTAGCCACATGTGGCTATCACGAACTGGAAATGTGGCCAGTGAGACTGAGGAATTCAAAAATGTTTTTCTAATCCTGACTAATTACAAACAGCCGCATGTGGTTACTCGCTCCCATATCTGACCGTGCAGTTTCAGAGTCCATCTTCCCATGCATGCTCCCTACCTACTCTTTGATTCTTTTATCGGAAACATCCTGGGGCTTATAGTACTTTTATTCATCTGCAGAATGGGGCAAGATAGCCAGTGTCTAGGTATATAGAAAGGAGTTGACAGACTTTCAAAGGGTACCGCCTTGGACTTGCTCCTCCTTCCCATTTGAAGATCCTTTGGGTGGTGGGCTACAAAGGATCGCAGCATCATGGGATCTTGGGAGGTAAGGAGGTCAAAGGCAGCTGTTTTAGCCATCCAACAGGTGCCCAAGGCCCCACTCCATTGTTCTCTCTGCCTGAAAGCTGGTGGTTCCTTATTCACCCCCCAAATCCTGTGGAGCTGGGTGCCAGGCAACGTTCCCTTCCATGGGGTTCAGATGTGAACAAGTAGTAAACTTTCCTGCCCTCAGGAAACTTGCATTCTTGAGAGAGAGGGAAAAGGAGGAGGAGAAAGCAAGCGAGCACTATGCAATAGAAATGCAGAGAAAGGGGCTCCTGGGTGGCTCAGTGGGTTAAAGCCTCTGCCTTCGGCTCGGCTCAGGTCATGATCCCAGGGTCCTGGGACCGAGCCCCGCATCGGGCTCTTTGCTCAGCAGGGAGCCTGCTTCCTCCTCTCTCTCTCTGCCTGCCTCTCTGCCTACTTGTAATCTCTGTCTGTCAAATAAAATAAATAAAATCTTTAAAAAAAGAAATGCAGATAAAATAAGCAAATTTGTAAACTGTGAGGAGTACAGTTGAGGAAGCTGACAGGAAGTAGTGACAGAAAAGAAAGGGACCTCCTGGGAAGGGATAGAGAAGTCTCTTAGAAGAGGGGGGAAGTGAAATAGGCAAAGTATTGAGAGGAGGTGGAGACATTATGGAAGAAGGTACAGCATGTGCAAAGGCCCTGGGGACAGGAACCTCACATTCTAGAGGAACTGAGGGAGGGCTGATGTAGATGGGAGGGGAGAGAGGCACAGGTGAGGAGGTCAGCAGTGCCTGGGCATTTGGCAGACCTTGAAAGGGATCCTGGCACTAGCCTCAGAGAACAAGCAGTCACAGAGGGGTTTTAAGCAGTATGTTTTCAAAAGCCCACTCCAGCTGCTATTGGTCCAGATGGCTCAGAGAAGCATAAGAATGGAAACCCAGAGTGCCATCAGGAAGTGACTGCTGAAGTCCAGGCAAGTCCAGGTGCCCTGGATGAGGCTGGTGGCAGCAGCATGGAGAGAAGAGAGAAGTTACGGCAGATTTTGGAGGGGGAACCGATAGCACCTGTGGGTAGACAAGGTCCAGGATGTGGAAGAGAGCAGGGGCTGGAGGGGCATCGTCTTGGCCAGAGCATCTGGGTAGGAGAGTGGGTATTTCCTGAGCTGGGGACAACTATGAGAGGAGCATATCTGCACCAACAGATCGACAGTTCCATCTAGAACTTTCCATCCAGGAAAGTAGCTGGATGGAGAGATGTGGCAGCCAGAGGGGTGGCTCAGGCTGGGGTGGTCTATTTCAGGGTGACCAGCAGACATGTTTCTGAATTTGGGGGACAGTTTTAGGTTAGGAAGAGGAGGAGGAGATGGCTTCAGAGGTGGAGGGATGCTGATGGGGGAAAGGAAGACCAGGGTACATAGGGTCTTGGAAGCCAGGAGAAATGCTTGCTTCATGGAGTGTGGGACGAGCAGTCCCAAGTGCCACTGAGTGTCTAAGAAAAGAGGACTGATGAGTTCCACTGCACGGAGCAGTAGGAAGCACCTTCTCTTGAACTGAACAGGCTGCCCCTGGAATTCTGTGCATCTGCCCTTGTTGGACTTATCCACCAAGTGCTAGGTTCCATGAGGCGTACTGGGCACATCAGGAGGTAAAGACAGTCACTGCTTTCTCAGAGCCCCGTCATCTAACCAATAGCCTTAGAAACAGGAAGTTCTTTCTCAATCCTTCCATCTTCTTAACAAATTTTGCTCAAGGGTATCTGCATGCCGAGCCCTCTGGGGTGGGGGTGGGGGTTTAGGGATCCCCAAATGAACAGATATAATCTTGGCCTTCTAGGAACCAAGTGCGGAGTTAGAGAACCCCTGAGTTTACCATATTGCATTACCAAGACCCACACCCAGGGAATTACGGGAGGCTAGAAGACAGGCATTAGCCCCTGCTGGGGGATCCTCCCGGGGCTGAGAGGATGCAGAGCTGCTCTCCTGGAATGCATCGGAATTAGGGAGGAGGGATAGGAAATTCCAGGCACAGAGGATGAAAGCAGGAGCAGAGTAACAGCTGGGTGGGTGCAGGGGCGGGGCGGGGGGTGGGGGGATGGTGAGCCTTTGGAGCTGCCTGGGCAGCCAGGAGCAGCAGGAAGTTGGGGTGGACCTGGCTCTTGGGAAGGTGTGTAGGTTCTGGCAACCACTTAGAATGGCAGTGAAAAGGGGGAAGCAAAGGAGTGACCTGCGTGTGAGCTCGCTTTCTGGATGCTGAGCGCGGGATGAATTTGGGGGCGTGACTGCCGAGGTGGAGGCAGGTGCCTAATCCAAGTGAGACAGTGCAAGCCAGTCTCAGCGTGGCCTTTGGGGTCAAGTGGATGTAGGATCTTTTTCTTTCTTTCTTCTTCTTCTCCTTTTTATTTTTTTTAAAGACTTCATTTTCTTATCAGGACCTTTTTTTTTTTTTAAGATTTTATTTTTTTTATCAGAGAGAGAAACTGAGCATGAGTGGGTGGTGGGGAGCAGAGGGAGAGGGAGAAGCTGACTCCTCACTGAGCAGGGAGCCCGATATGAGGCTCGATCCCAGGACTCTGGGATTATGACCTGAGCCAAGGCAGATACTTAACCAACGGAGCCACCCAAGTGCCCCTGGACGTACATCTAACTCTGCCTTGGCCCCTTTCTGCTCATGGAACCTTGGGTAAGTCACTTAAGGTCCTCCAGCCTTGGTTTCCTCCTCTCCAAAATGAGGAGGGTACCACCCTCAGAGTACTTGCCACAGCAATCTTGGGTCTTCTCCTGGAGTTACTGCAAAGTCCGTAGCACAAGGCTGGTGCAGTTCACACTTGGCAAAGGGTAGATATTGCTGTGGCCCCAAGTAGGCATCTAGGGGACGGGGTTGAGAGATAATAAGGAGGTAAAGCTGGCTGGTTTTGGCCATTGGCTGGACATAGCCTCTGGTCCTGACCGGCTCACCTAGGCTCATTCCTGGGGTGGTGGAAGAGTGAGCAAGGTACGGGCAGCCAGTTAGCTCCTTCGGTCTGGGACCCACCCCCTCTTCTGAGCTTCCCTTCCCAGAAGCACACTGTCAGGGTGCGTTTGTGTGTGTGTGTGTGTGTGTGTGTACACCCATGTGTAGGTTTAGGGAAGGCAGGTCTGGCAAAAACAAATGCCATCCTTTGGCCCTGTGGCTCTGGGAGTTCAGCTTTGTGCTAACTTCATTTCAATGAAATAAAGGATGTGGACCAGAGAGACTGGCCATCCCTTGAATGAGGAGTCAAGGTCGTATCCTGGCTCAGTCACAGATTATTCAGGAGCCCTGAGCACCGCTGTTGCCTGGACACCGTGCCCCCACCTATAAAACATGGTTGCACAGATGGTGCCAGTCTTTCCAGAGCTGAGTTCTGACATGTTTCAACCATCAAAGCTCATCAGTGCCTTGTCCTGGATGGAGGGAGACCCTTAGTGTGGGTCCCCTGGTCTCCCCAACTTTTGGATGACATTCTATGGCTCTTTGCATGACCCCACCCATTCCCAGTAGCCCTTTTCCGTTAGGAGTCATCCACCCATCAGCTGGGGAGTGCTCTGTGGGCAGCATGAACCCACGGTGGACCTCCTAACACCTCTCCCTTGTCTCTTTCATCTCCAGTCTCCACCGGCAGAGCGGGCATAAACTTTCCCAGCTAAGTTAGATGGATGGTCCCCATTAGCCTGGCGTGCCTTCCCCACCAACTTCCATTGATAGGAGGTGTCGCTGTGTGTAGGGGGAGGCTGGGGGCCAGAGCGCTTGGGTGGGAGTTGGGGGCGCCCTGCCCCTGGAGCAGGAATGGTTCCCCCAGGGAAGAAACCCGCTGGAGAGGCCTCCAACTCCAACAAGAAGTGCAAGCGTTACTTCAACGAGCACTGGAAAGAGGAGTTTCCCTGGCTGGACTTCGACTACGAGCGGAAGCTGATGTTTTGCCTCGAGTGCCGCCAAGCCCTAGTGCGGAACAAGCACGGCAAAGCCGAGAACGCCTTCACCGTGGGCACAGACAACTTCCAGCGCCATGCCCTGCTGCGCCACGTGACCTCGGGGGCCCACCGCCAGGCTCTGGCCTTCAACCGGGGCCAGCCCACTTTGGAGGGCCAAGCCGAGGGAGGAGGGGCCTACTTGGACCTGGAGACCCCCCCCACCTCCAGGGGCATCAAGGCAGAGGTGGACCCGGCCAAAGTGGCCATGCTGACCACGGTGTACTGCATGGCCAAGGAGGACGTGCCCGATGACCGCTGCTCTGCCCTCCTCGAGCTGCAGAGGTTCAACCTGTGCCAGGCCCTGCTGGGCACAGAGCACAGCGACTGCTACAGCCCCAGGAGGGTGAGGGACATGCAGGTGGGTGGCAGCCAGAGGTGTGGGGGAGGGCATGAGAAGGGAGGACATCGAGCTGTCTGGGCAGAGAGCCAGCATGCCAGGTCCCCAGGCAGCAGCCCGAGAGCTTCATGCCTTCACCCAGCAGAATCTTTCACTGAGGTGTGCTCTGGGCCAGGCCCTGGGCCAGCTGCTGGGGGCATGGCCACAAAGAGGCCAGAGCTGGCCCTGTCCCCGGGGAGGGGCATGGGGCTTTCCCTGAGGGCTGAGGCCAGAGTTTGCAAGCTGGGTAGCCTGGGGGCTTGATTGGCCCACAGACATATTTTGTTGATTTTCACAGTGTTTTTGGAAAACGTCAATTAGTTTCCAATTTAACAAACAAACAAAAAAACCCCAGAGATTACATATAAAAATGTGGATTTGTGACTCCTGAAAAGCTAGGTCCCTGTGCTCTCAGGGCATGAAGACTAGACCCATGGCTTCTCCATTCCCTTTGGTGTATCCCTGGCCCAGGTCAACCCCAGTACCACCCACAAGGCCTCTCGGGCATGCAAGTTGCTGCTCTGTCCTAGGCACCAGGTGTGTGAGTCCTAGAGACTGGTATGAGGGTGCAGGAGTTAGGTCTCATCCTGCAGAGAGATGACAGAGCACACAGTTGGGGCTCTGTGTAACTGGGAGGGAACAATGTCTATCAGTTAATCCCCGAGCAGCAGAGTGAAGGGAGATCCCCAGGAATAAGGCCTGGGGCAATGCTGTAGAAACGCACACAGAACACTACAGAATTTTTATGGTTCCTCAAGCATTTTTACACTTATAAGCATAGCTACAAAAATTTACATTTTTAATTGTCAACAACCCTTTTTTTTTTTTTAAGATTTTATTTATTTATTTGACAGAAATCACAAGCAGGCAGAGAGGGGGGAGAAGCAGGCTCCCTGCTGAGCAGAGAGCCCGATGTGGGGCTCGATCCCAGGACCCTGGGATCATGACCTGAGCCGAAGGCAGAGGCTTTAACCCACTGAGCCACCCAGATGCCCCTGACAACAACCTTTTAAGGAGCTGAGAGGCAGGTAGTAGCCTGATTTCAGAGCTGAGGAAACTGAGGCTCGGAGAGGTGAAATGACTTGCCCAAGGTCACACAGCCAGTAATCAGCCATGCCAGGACAGGTTTGTTGTCCCCGAGGCCTATCCCCTTTCTGTCTTATGTACTGCTACCTCCCCTGCTCAGGACAAGCCTAACTCTGTCCCTCCCTTTCTCTCCCTGGCTGTCCCAGGTGGCCATTGCCAGTGTCTTGCACACAGAGGCCTGCCAGCGCCTGAAGGCATCCCCGTATGTGGGGCTGGTGTTGGATGAGACCAGGGACTGGCCTGAGTCCCACAGTCTGGCCTTGTTTGCCACTTCGGTGTCCCCCTGTGATGGCCAGCCGGCTACCACCTTCCTGGGCAGTGTGGAACTACAGGAGGGTGAGGCCACCGCTGGCCAACTCCTGGACATCCTGCAGGCCTTCGGCGTGTCTGCACCCAAGCTGGCCTGGCTCAGCTCGAGCCTCCCCGGGGACCGCCTTGGGCATGTGGGCCCACAACTGCGCGCCGCCTGCCCACTGCTCACGGAGCTACACTGCCTCCCCGGCCGGACAGATCCCGAGCCCCCTGCCTACCTAAGTGAATATGAAAGCGTGCTGGATGCCCTATTCCGCCTCCATGGTGGCCCCAGTTCCCGCACGGTCCCCGAGCTCCGGGCGGCCCTGGACCTGGCAGCTATTGACTTGGCAGGACCACGGCCAGTGCCCTGGGCGTCCTTGCTGCCTGTCGTGGAAGCAGTGGCTGAGGCTTGGCCTTGCCTGGTGCCCACCCTGGAGGCCTCTGCCCCCGCCTCCCCTACAGCTAGGGCACTGGCCCTCGCCCTGCGCCAGTTCACCTTCGTGGCCTTCACCCACCTGCTGCTGGACACTCTGCCCACCTTGCAGAAGCTCGCCCTTGTCCTGCAGCCAGAAGAGCCGGACTTGGCCTTGCTGCAGCCCCTGGTGATGGCGGCTGCGGCCTCCCTCCAAGCACAGCGCAGCTCGGGTGGGGCGCGCCTCCAGGGCTTCCTGCAGGAGTTGGCTTCCTCGGGCCCTGACTTGGGCGGCGGGCGCTGCACCTACCGCGGCGTGGAGCTGGTCGGCTACTCCGAAGCTGCCCTGCGGGGCTTGGAACGGCTGCGGGGGGCCTTCTTGGACTCCATGCGGAAGGGGTTGGGGGACTCCTATCCCGGGCCCTCGCTGGACGCCGTGGCCGCCTTCGCGGCGATCTTCGACCCGCGCGGCTACCCGCAGGCCCCCGAAGAGCTGGGTGCGCACGGCGAGGGAGCGCTGCGGGTACTGCTGCGCACCTTTGCTCCCGCCGTGGTGCGCCAGCGGGCGTTGGGCGACTTCGCGCTCTTCAAGCGCGTGGTGTGCAGCCTGGGGCGGCTGGGCCCGCGGGCCCTGTGTGCCAAGCTGGCGTGCGCGCGCTCTGAGCTGCACGAGCTCTTCCCGGACTTCGCAGCCCTGGCCGCCCTGGCCTTGGCGCTGCCCGCGGGCGCCGGCCTCCTGGACAAGGTGGGCCGCAGCCGGGAGCTGCGGTGGTGGGGGCAGAGCGGGGCCGGGGAGGGCCGGGGCGGCCCCGCGATGAAGATTGCCGTGGATGGGCCACCGCTGCACGAGTTTGACTTTGCGCTGGCCGTGGAGTTCTTGGAGAGTGGGTGGGCGGAGGGGCTGCTGGGGTAGCAGCTCACGTGAGGGCGGCCGCCTTCTCGCTGCCCCGCCAGCCTGGGGTCCGCACTCTAGGGCCCCGAGGCGGATTTGACCCCGCGGCAACCCAGCTGACCGCCTGTGGCCTCCCACCCACCTGCCCCGGGCTTCCTCTGCTGAGTACTAACCCTGCCCAGTGGGCTGTGGAGGAAGGGCTGCATGGAGATGGGAGCTGGGAGAGCCTGCAGAGATGCTAGGTTTGGGGGCTCCCTCAATATTGCTCCTGTCCTTGTCAGAGTTTGGTGAGGAGTAGCTCACCTTGTTCCCTCTGGACCCAGCACAGATTTGGGCCCGAGAAAAACTGAGGAGTCTTTGCTGGAGGGAGAGAAGAGGACTGGGTCTCAGGAATTGAGGGACTGAGGGAAAGGAGATGGGGGTGGTGGCTGTTAGCTCCCCTCCTGGCAGCATCTCTTCTGTTCAGATAGAACTAGAGAGCAGATGACTTCTTTGGTTTTGACACACAGCACACCAACGTCTCTGTGCACAAGCTACCAGTTCAAAGGAGGTAGTGGTGCCCATGGATAGGCTGCCTGAGGCTCTTCTGTATACGGCTGTGTATGTAGACATATACCTCTATAAATGTAAAATAAACCTACCTTGTATATTGTTAACAACAACAACAAAAAAATCTAAAAGGACTTCTTACAGCTTTGCAGTGACAGGGTCCAGAAAAGTCCCCATGGACTGGATTTATTTCTAATTCTTTTCTTTCTCAGAGTCTGGTTGCTCCCCAGAGTTCCTAGCCTTCCCCTGCCCTTGCCTCAGACCTTTAAGACCAAAGACTGTAAAACCACAGGGCTGGACTGGCCAACTCTGGCCTGACCCAGGGGTTGGAGTGCTTTTTGCCTCCCGGGAGGAGTCGGGGTCTCACCAGAGCTAGGGGAACACATCCCTTCAGATTCCAACGGGTTTCCTGTCCTCTCTGTCAGTCCCTGCTGTGAATGATGTAGGGATCAGGAGAGGGGCAGTTAGTGAGAGGGGAGAGGGCTGGCCTTTTCCCAGGCCTCCCAGGTGTGGGTTTAACTTGCAATAAAAGGAAACCCGGTACAGCACATGGTCTCCATGGTGGTGGTGGTGGTGGTGGTGGTTCGTGTGGTGGTGTGTGTGTGTGTGTGTGTGTGTGTGTGTGTGTGTGTACTCCTCTGTCCCCTCCCTTGGCCTGATTCTCTGCTGGGGTCCATTGAGGATCCATTGGGGGTCTTCAGGGCTGCCTCTGGAGGCGAGGGGAAGTGCATCCTAGGGGACTGGGAGCTGAGAACTGTGGTCTCCCTGCTCCTTCCCCTCACCCCCATTGTGTAGAGGAGAGGCACAGAAATGGACTGGGAGTGCCCAGGGCTTACCCAGTACTGCTTTGTGAAGAGGGAGACGGTTTCTGGGTTTCTGCCCCGGCCCCACACCCAAGAAGCCCATCAACCTCTTGTTCTGGCTGTGGAGGTCGCTGTGAGCCCTGTGGCTCCCCGTTTCAGACCCTGCCCTTCTTCCTCCCGCAGCAGGCCCAGCCTCCAGTGCCCCCAGCCCCCTGCTGGCCTCCCTGCCCCTGCCTGCCAGGCCTCTGCAGCCCCCGCTGGACTTCAAGCACTTGCTCGCCTTCCACTTCAATGGCGCTGCCCCGCTCAGTCTCACCCCCAACTTCAGCACGGTACGGGCTGGGCTGGTGGGTGGGGGCATGCAGCCGAGTCCGGGGTGGGCAGGGAAGGTGGACACAGAGGGTTGGCTCTTAGAAGTTGGGTATAAGTAGGAGCAACATCCCCAAGAGTGACTAGGCACTCCCAAAACAGGGACCCCTGGGGACAAGGAGCGAGGATGGGGTCACCCCCTCCCCTGGTAATGATGCTGGGCCTGTGGCCCAGAGGTCACACTTTGAGTTTTTGTAGAGGGATGTCTGTGGATGATCTGTGTATTTCTGTGTGCATTGGGGGTGTGCCCTTCTGTTTTAATTTATGACTCTGTGGGTCTTTGTGTGTTACTTATGGTTGTGGATGTGTTGGATATGTGTGTATTTGTAAACAATTCTTTGCGCCTTAATGACTGTATGTAATTAATGTATGTGCCTGTCTCTGAGAGATGTTTTGTGTCTTTGTGTCGACTCTGTAGGTGCTTGGTGTGTGTCTGACCTCTTAGTGTGTGTGTGGGGGGGGGTTGGGTGATTGTGTGTCTGTGAAGCGTGCCATTGGTACTCCTGTGGGTCTGAGTCTTTTTGCATGGCTCTGGGATTCGCACTTGCCTGTTGGCCTCTGTGCTCTGTGTCTGTGTATTTCCAAGTGTGCGTGTGTGTGAATGACAAGTGCAGGGAGCACGAATTTCACTTCGCTATAAGAAGTACCCCCCTTTCTTTAATTCTGAAACATCAAAGGTCATCATTAAGGAGCCCCCAGCCCATCCTAACAAGATGGTGGGAAACTCAGCCTCAGTTATCCTGAGGAGCCCCTTTCTCTCTAACCTCCAGGGTCACACAGAGGTCCATGAGAGCCTGAGCCATTTGGGGGGGGGGGTCCCTGTTCTTTGGGTCCCTCTGTCACTTGCTGAGGCACCATGCACACAGTCCCTTGGGAGCAGGTATATCTTCTCTTGCCTGCACCGCTGGGACCCTGTAGGCCGTGCTCCTGGCCCCTGTCTGCACCCAGCCCCAGGTGCTGTTAGGTGAGGGTTAGAACCTCGTTCTGTTCCCTGGGGAGTTTCTGAACCCATGCTTTTCTCCCAAAGCCTCTGTTCTCTTCTCTCAGGAAGGTGTGGAAAGTTCCTCTTGATAAGCAAGCCCAGACAACTGCTTTTGGTCCAAAAAGCAGCCCCTGAGAAAAGAGAACACAACGGCTTGGATTTATAGAAGGAGGAAAAAAGTTAAAATAAGGAAGAGGGGGGGAAAAAACCTACACAAATTAATATACAAAAAAATAATAATAATCCTACAACTCAGGGAACCGTCTGGTCTCCACATGCTGCCACCTGCCCCTTCCCGCCCGCCCCCCCGCTCTGGCCATGCCCTCACTCCCCCACTCAGGCCCTGTGACAGTGGCAGAGCTGAAAAGATAAGCCTTCTCTCCCCCAGCCCACAGGCCTGGCACAAGGCTGGGTTATGGAAGAGGATTTCCAACAGAGAGACTCTTTGTCCTGTCCCTGCTTCTCCCTGCCCCCAACTCTGTCCCAATAGTTGTGATTCTTGTGAATAAGGGAAAAAAAAAAAAAAAAAAAAAAAAAAAACCAAACCAGAGACCAGAGGGGCAGCAGGAGATGCCAAGGTGATCACTGGGACATGGCAGTGTTTCTCCCTGGCCGTTCCCCTCTCCCTTCACGCTGAAGCCCCTGCGAACAGATTAAGTCAGCCAGGGAGGAGACTGTTTCTTTTGTGTCTCCTATCCACAAGGATGGGAAAGTTCTTCCTATGTCTGGATGCCTGCCCTCCTCGATAGGCATTAGTTTTTGGCATTTTGTATCGCCTCCCCTTCACAGCCGACCCCAGCATTGTGCCCTCCCACCTTCTTCACAGATGGACCCGATCCAGAAAGCTGTCATCAGCCACACGTTTGGGGTCCCCTCCCCTCTGAAGAAGAAGCTCTTCATTTCCTGTAACATCTGTCACCTGAGGTTCAACTCATCGGTGAGAGGGAGTAGTGGAAACAGGCTGGGGAGGGGACTGGGCAGGGAGAGGCCTGGACACTGGGGTGCCAGAGACTTTTCTGGCAAAGGGACAGGGATCCATGTTTCCGTCCCTGGGACGGAACAAGTCCCAGAAGACATGCTCCCAGTCCCTCACCCATCCTGTCCTCTCCTTTCTCCAAATTCCTCTGCCTTATCTCTAATGGCCCTGGAGTCTCCATTTCCCTCCGCTTTGCTTCTCTCCTGTGTTCTGGATCCTTCTGCGAGAGAAAAGACTGCCTTTTCCTGCTCTGGGTCCCAAGAGCTCCTATCAGTTCCTGGTCTGGAGCTGAGCTCTTAAAGCACAGGAGAATTGATGTGTTGAATATGTCCATTCCCATCATCTTAATTAGTTCTCCTGATACTTCGTGAGATGGAGAGAAGTGCTATTATCATCCCCACTTTCCACGTAAAGAAACAACCTCAGAGAGGTTAAGTGACTTGCCTGAGGCCACACAGCTAGTGAGTAGCAGAGCTGGGATTTGAACCCAGGCCTAGCTGACCCCAAGGCCCACATACTTTTTACTACAGCCTACCCCCAGATGGTGGAGAAGCCTCATCCTGGCCTCCCAGGGAATATTTACCTTCTGTCTGGATGATTCTGGGTCTTGGGAGATCTGCTCTGGTGAAAGGGTCTAGGGAGGGGCCATAGGGGCCCGTCTTTCCTACACTTGGGAGCAATAAGCAGGGACCCCTGGTTGAAGGAGGAAGGACACCAACAGGCCAGATTCAGGGGCTCCCTCCAGGTTTTTGGGTTAGATGAGTCTTGCAAGAGATCGACAGAAAGACTTCACTCTGAGGGAGGCACCATGTCTTCTCCATGCTGGGCCCCTGGCAAAGAGCAAATGCTCAAAAATGATTTGCTGGAAAAAAATGAACATAGGGATGAATTTTCAGGGTGTACATACCCCAAGTATGAGAACTGCTCAATTTTCTCCATTTGTGCATTTATGAACTTGGTAACTAACATCTGTTGAGCACCTGCTGTATGTACTAGGCCCTTGTCATTCGTGTGCTGCTTATTTTTATTTTTTTTTTCATTTTTAAAAAAGATTTTATTTATTTATTTGAGAGAGAGAGAGAGCAGGGGGAGGGGCAGAGGGAGGAAGGACCTCAAGCAGACTCTAGGCTGAGCCTGGAGCCCAACCCTGAGTTCATGACCTGAGCCCAAATCAGGAGTCAGCTGCTTAACCTGCTGAGCCACCCAGGTGCCTTTCATGTTCTTTTTAATTCCCACAACCCTGTGAGGTCAGTATTGTCACAAAGTTTACGAGTCAGCAAACTGAGGCTCAGAGAGGTGAGGCGACTTGCCCAGAGATGCACAGCTAATGAGTGGCTGAGGCAGAATTTGAAGCCAGAGGCTGTTTGCGTGGGGGCTCAGGTATGAGAAGGAATTCTGTAAACCTCAGGGCCACACGCATGCTATGATGACAAGGACTGCCCTCTTGTCTGGCTGGGGCCCTGCCCCCTCTGACCCGCCCCCTGCTCAGTGCCAGCTCATGGAGGGGGGCATGCAGACTCAGCAAATAAATGGTGACCCCAAGCCCTCCACTCCCCAGAACCAAGCTGAAGCACATTACAAAGGCCACAAACACGCCAGAAAACTCAAGGCTGTTGAAGCTGCCAAGAGCAAGCAGAGGCCACAAACCCTGGCCCGGGATGGGGAGCTGGTGTCCCCAACCCCGACTCCAACCAGTGGATCCCCTGGAGAGCCACAGAGTAAAGGTCAGTTCTGAACTCTCTTTTTTTTTTTTTTTTTTAAGATCTTATTTGTTTATTTGACAAAGAGAGACACAGCGAGAGAGGAAACACAAGCAGGGGGAGTGGGAGAGGGAGAAGCAGGCTTCCTGCTGAGCAGTGAGCCTGATGCGGGATTCGATCCCTGGGACCCTGGGATCATGACCTGAGCTGAAGACAGATGCTTGATGACTGAGTCACCCAGGCGCCCCCAGTCCTGAACTCTCCTCCTTCCCCTCCCCACTCCCCAATCCAATTCTGGTTTCTGGTATGGGGTTGGGAGATTTCTGGTTATTATTTTTGCCAAGGTTGGGGTAGCCCATACATACAGAAAAAGGCATACATCACAAGTGTTGTGAGCCTTCCTAGTCTGAATATACTGAGATCAAGAAACAAGGACCTTGCATGGACCCTGCAAGGACCCTGAAGCCCCCCTAGTTGTCCGCCCCCCCCCCCCCCGCCCGCACTCACTGCCTTGTTGTGTTAGCTTCTCAGGACTACCACAGTGAATGACCACACAGTGGGTGACTGAAAAGAACAGACATTTATTTTCTCACCGTTCTGGAGATGAGAAGTTTGAAATCAAGGTGTTGACAGGGTTGGTTCCTTCGTGGGGCCTCAGATGGAGAATCCATCCCATGCTTCTCATCTAGCTTCTGGTGGTTGCTGGCCACTCTGCCTCTGTCTTCACATCACGTTCTCCCCGTGTCTCTGTGTCTTCACATGGTCTTGTTTTGTTTAAATTCAAGTTAGTTAACATACTGCATATTACTGATTTCTAGGTAGAGCTTAGTGATTCATCGTTTGCATAGAGCACCCAGTGCTCATTATATCAGGTCGTCTGCTTAATGCCATCACCTAGTTACCCCATCCCCCACCCCAGCAACCCTGTTGCTGTAAGAGTCTCTTGCGGTTTGTCTCCCTCTCTGTTTTTATCCTATTTTATTTCCAAATGGTCTTCTTATAAGGACACCAGTCATTGGATTAGGACCCACCCCAGTCCACTATGATCTCATCATAACTACTTACATCTGTGAAGACACTGGTTCCACATAAGATCACATTCTGAGGTTTCAGGCAGACGTGAGTCTGGGGGCAACACTAGTCAACTACGTCCATCTCTCCCCTAAGTGATCTTGACTTTTCATGCCATTGATCAGTTGCCCTTGGTTTTGGTGAATCCTGTAGTAAGGAGGTTTGATGCCTGGCCTCTTCAGTGTTGCGTGTAGTGCCCTCTCATGTGACCGTATGACTTTTTTTTTTTTTTTTTTAATCCACTCTCCTATTGTGAACATTTGGATAATTTCCAGTTTTGTCTTTTTTTTTTTAAGATTCTATTTATTTGAGAGAAAGAGAAAGAGCATGAGCGAGGGGTAGGGGCAGAGGGACAGGGAGAAGCAGACTCCCCACTAAGTGTGGAGCAGGATGCGGGGCTCGATCCCAGGACCCTGAGATCATGACCTGAGCTGAAGGCAGATGCTCAACCAGCTGAGCCACTCAGGCATCCTGGATAGTCTCCAGCTTTAAGCTATTATGAATAGTGCTCTATGAATATCGCAGTGCACCTTTTTTGTGACTTCCACTTATTTAATAGTTAGCTAATAACTCTAGGTTAGAGTATCCAGGCTGTGAGGGCTTTCTGAGACCCCTCTGTCCAAATTTATATTTTCAAATGGGAAGTTAAGCCCCAAAGAGGTCCAAGTTGGCCCAGTGAGTTAGTGAGAGAGTGGAGTCTGGATTTCACTGCTGCTCATTCCTACATCAGGGACCCTTCCCCTCTGCCATGCCATCCTTAATTTATCACGACTTAAAATCATGGTCTCAAGATGATTCTTAACTGATGCCTTCCATCTCCCCAGCAGTTCCTGAAGCCCCTCCTCCTGGCCCCCAACTCCAGCCACTGCTGACTCCGGACCCCACACCCAGAGAGTCGGCCAACTCAGACCTCTTGGATGCTGCCTCCTCTTCCTCTTCTTCCTCTTGCCTACCCTGCTCCCCAGAGCCTGGGAGAGAGGCACCAGGGCCTGAGCCAGCAGCAGCTGCTGTGGGAAGCGGTGTGAGTGGGGAGAGCAGGAGCGAGAAGGGGCGCCTCTATTGCCCCACGTGCAAGGTGACCGTGAACTCTGCTTCCCAGCTTCAGGCTCATAACACAGGTCAGTGCGCTGGAGTCTAGGGGAAGAGAGTGGCAGGCAGACAGCCCTCCCCAGCAGCAGGCAGGCTGGAGTTTCTGGGCATTTTGCTCAAGGGCTTGGTGACACAGGTGTTGTGTTCAGCTGTGATTGGGTGGACATTCTGGGTCCTCCAGCTGATGTGTGGGGCGGGAGAATTGGGAAGACAAGTCTCGGGCAGCACGAACTGAAGGATCCCTGGGAGGAGGCCGGAAACACCTCCCCCATCTGTCCTTAGGTCAGACCCAGACAGAAGGCAGGAGATGAGAGCAACGGGAAGCCAGGCAGTTCCTCTGCAAGAAGGCCTGGGGGTCGGGGGGTGGCTGGTGGAAACTACGGAAGCTGGGAGGACCTTGCGGAGGTGGGGACGAGAACTCTTGGGGGGCTGAGGTGCAGGGGAGCACTTGCGGAGCAGCCTGCAGGCTTGGCAGGGCAGCAAGACCCACCTAGTTCGGAGGGTTTCTCATGGTCCTTGCAGCCCCTCTTTGGAGCTGATGGGCTGTCTTCCCTCCTCCCTCAGGAGCCAAGCACCGGTGGATGGTGGAAGGTCAACGAGGCGCTCCCCGAAGGGGCCGAGGCCGCCCAGTGCCCCGGGGAGCTGGACACAAGGCCAAGAGAGTGGCAGGGGGACAGGGGGGCCGACAGGGGCCCAGCCCCCCTTTTCACTGTGCTCTGTGTCAGCTCCAGGTCAATTCAGAGACCCAACTCAAGCAGGTGGGAGAAGAGAGGCCGACTGGGGCTGGGGCTGGAGCAGGGCTGAGGGGGTGGGACTGGTGCTGGGTGCGGGGGGAGGGAGCCAGCAGAGGAAGAGGAGCTCAGGACTGGAGGGACAGTGGGATCCTGGAGGGCAAAGGCCAAATCCCACCTCCCCTTCCCAGGGTGACATTCCATAAACGTATGTCCCACATGTGGCTCATGGGTGGAGGATTAGCTTGTTGAGGATGATTGGGTAGTGGGCGGGGGAGGGTTTCTTGGTCTTTCTCATCCTGTCGCCAGTCTGTCTGTCTGTCCGTTAGCACCTGAGCAGCAGGAGGCACAAAGACCGCCTGGCTGGGAAGCCCCCCAAGCCGTCCAGCCAGCACAGCAAGCTGCAGAAACATGCAGCGCTGGCTGTGAGTATCCTCAAGGTATCTGTCTTCAGGCAACAGGGCTGGGCCCCGGGCCTGCAGGGAGAGGGTGGGCCAGAAGGGCAAGCTGGGGACTGGGGGAGGGGGGCAGGAAGGAAGCCCCCCCCTCACACCCCCTCCAAGGCTGCCTGGGGTGAGGGAGAGCTGGGCTGGGGTTCCCGGCCACCTTGGGATCTGCCTGAGGAATTTCCGGCGAGGTGGGCCGAGACAGTAATCTCAGGGTCAAGAGCGAGGGTTGGGTGTGCATCTCCTAGAGACCGTCTCTGCCCCCACCCCCACCCCCCCCCACAGCACTCCTTCCTCTGGGCAGGAAGACAGGTGGTAGAGAAAGCCCTTTGGAATGAGTGTTTGGGGGTGGGAAGGGAGGACTTAGGTTTGGAACCCTAAAAGGCACGTCTTTCCTGCAGCAGAAAGCCCAAGGATGGCACCCCGGGAGGGGTGGGATTTTCCTGGGTCAGACTGTGTCCATTCCTCTCTCTCCTCTCTGCAGTCAAAACTGGCCTTGCAGAAGCAACTCACCAAGACACTGGCGGCTCGCTTCCTGCCCAGCCCAATCCCCGCCGCGGCTGCTGCCATCTGTGCCCTGCCGGGGCCCCTGGCCCTCCGGCCTGCCCCTGCAGCAGCTACCACCCTCTTTCCAGCTCCCATCCTGGGCCCAGCTCTGTTTCGTACCCCGGCAGGAGCCGTCCGCCCTGCCACAGGGCCCATCGTCTTCGCCCCCTACTAGGCTTCCTGGGGGAGCCTGGGCCCATTTTCCAGCAGTTGCTGTCCCTGCCTCCTCTTCCTGAGATGCCGGTTTCCTCCATTCCCCAGGAGATTGCCTTTTACAGCTGAGGGCTTCCTGTCCAATCTGAGAAGAGCTGGGCTAGTTTCAAGGGTACCTGCCCTTTACTCAGTTTGGATTAGGGAGTCCACTACTACCCTCCTGGCCCAAGGACCTTCCGTCCCCACGCTCCTTTTCCCAGCCTTCTCAGACTAGTGCTGGCTTCCCCTGCATTGCCCAGCCTCATTAATGGGGAGCAAACTGAGAAATCCCAAATATCTATGCAAAATCCTAGCCCCAGCCCCATGGTGCTCTCGTCTCCCCGACTCAAGACCTATACCCCCAGGGCCAGAGGCCCCAGGAATCTTAACTTTGAGCCTGGGGACAAGCCTGCGGGGGAGGCCGTCTCTTCACTGGATTCTCCAGGGAATCACTGGAAGTGACAC
The DNA here is from genome assembly GCF_022355385.1 of Mustela nigripes. Taxonomy (NCBI): domain Eukaryota; kingdom Metazoa; phylum Chordata; class Mammalia; order Carnivora; family Mustelidae; genus Mustela; species Mustela nigripes. The sequence continues at coordinate 19,986,521 of NC_081572.1, forward strand.
ACAGGGTCTCAAGCTGGAGAGGGTTCAAGGCCATCTGGACAAGGTGACCCTGGGGGAGTGGAAGAAGACTGTGGAGGAGAAAGGGAGCAGTGACGAGTGGGGGGCAAAGTCAAGATGAGGCTGGGGCTGAAAGCTTTTGGGGTTCCTCTGCTCTGACAAGATGTGGCTAGGAGAGGGGTAGGTGAGGGTGATTTTCTGGCAGGGCCCAGTTTTAACAGAGGTGATCAACCCCACACAAGCTCTCTCCTCAGCCTTTCATCGGTTCCTTATGAACCCCAGCTGGGTGGTGGGAGCACTGGGTCTCAGACTCCGGACCCAGCAAACACAACCCCTCCCACCTCAAGGCTCCCAAAGAGCCTTCCCCTCTAGCTCCTCACCCCAAACTGGTCCCTAACAATAAATCCAGCTTCCCCTCCTTCCAGCCAGCACCCAGCCCCCTCACTGTGAAGCTGAGCGTTGGGATCCAGGATGACATACTCTCAAGAACCATTTTCGTGCTGTCAAAGTCAATGTCACAACCTCCATCCCACCCCCAGCTCTGCTCCTTCACCCCACAATATGGGACTTTACCAGTCTCCACCTGTTATCTGTTCTTTTTTTTTTTTTTTTTTTAGATGTTTCCAATGGGAGGACAAGAAGGGGGGAGGGGAGGGAAACTTTTTGATAACAGTTGTGATTTTATTGTGTCCAATGCATCAATAAATGAATTCAAGCCTGAGCCTGTATATGCCCTACCTCAACTCACCCAGCCTTGGGCGGGCTGCCCTACTCACCTCTCCCATCTTGGGGAGAAGGGGCATGTACTAGAGGTCACTGGCTCCCGTGTCTCAGCTCTGCTGGGTGTGCACACAAGGAGCATGACGTGGACATGGGAAGTTGTGGGTGACAAGTGTAACCACCCTTCCGAGTCCCAACAGATCTGTCAGCTCCTGAGAAGCTGCTACTGGTTTGCCTTGTTCTGTTCAGGCATCTGAGGTAAGGAGGGGCTGGTGGAGCACCTTGTCCAATCTTCACCATGGCAGCAGGCAGAAAAACACAAGTAATTTATAAATACAAGTCCAGCTCTGAGCTGAAAACAACCACAGGAAGGGGTGAAGATCAGGCCCCACCGGTGTGAGGTCCGCGGACTGGACACTGGATAGCCACTGCACTCCTGCCCCCTGGTGGTTGGGGGGAGCAGTGTCTCAGCCTCCAGGGCCAGGAGGCATAGCACCTTGAAGAGAGAGAAGCCAAGGGCACAGTAAGAGCCAGCCCCAAGCCACAGGCATGATAAAATCTGAGGGCTGGAGAGGATCCAGAAGATCATCTAAGCAACTCCCATCACCTTACAGATGAGAAAACTGAAACCCAGAGAGGGGAAAGTCCTTGCAGGCTTCCAAAGCCAGCTGGTGAAGCCCAGCCATCACTCCATCCCATCTCAGCCAACAGGGGCCATGAGCTCCCTGAGCAGGAAGAGGAAGCAAAACAACTTGGGTGGGGGGGGTGGGGGAGAGTGAAAGCAGAAAATTACACCTCCCAGGAAGCTGGCTTCTTCCAGCCAGGGAGAGGACAGTCAGAGCTGGACTCCAGCAGGCACACGCATGCACGCGTGCACACATCTACACACACACACACGCCTTTCTCCAGAGTCCAGGCTGGTGCCGTAAGTGTGAGTGTGTGCGCATGTGTGTGTGCCTGTCCCTAGCAGGAAACCCACAGGTGAGGGGACCCCATAACTGGAACCAGAGCCTGGACTGGGCACTTCTGCATGGCAGCTCTGCTTCCCACTCAGGGCACGTGGTAGGGGACACTGACCCACAACTGCCCCAGGTCACAGCAGCACAGGGATATGAATGCTGGACAGGAGGGGGCTTGTGGGGGCGGGGGGGGGGGACTAGCCTAGATTATCTGCACTTCCCCGAGCTGAGAGGGAGCGAAAGTGACCTGAGCCTGGGACAGCCCAGCTGCCTGGCCTGGGAAGGATAGCTTTGCCTAACCCCACCCCTGGACACATCTTCCAGAGTCCCAGCAACTGGAATGAGGCTGGGAGGGTGGAGAAGGGAGGGCGGCTCTTCAGCCATCCAAGGAGCCGCTGCCCTTGTTCTTGCGGCTGAGGGGAAAAGCAGACTTGCTCTGGGGCTGGGTCATCTTGCTGGCCAGGTAGACGAAGGGCTCCAGCAGGGAGCGGCGGTCGGCCACAGACACCTCCCACAGCTTCACCTTCTCGGACTTGGCCCAGTGCTGAGCCACATCTGGGTCGACACGCCGCTGCTCCTGCAGGTCACACTTGTTGCCCAGGACCACGATGGTGACCTTGGGAAGATGGACAGAGTAGAGACCTGAGGTTGTACCGTGGACCTCAGGCGTGGGTGTGACGGCAGACATCTACCTAGGAGTCCTAAGACGAGCAAAAGTCTCACTGGCTAATGTTTCACCTCTTCCTAGATCAGAAACAATGACTAGAGAGAGGGAGATGGTTGCTTTGTCTTCTCCTTCCTCCACTGAAATTCTGGCCTCATTTATCCTCCCTCCAGGAGTTCCCCTACAAGCCCTCTATCTCCTATGTCTGCCCAATTACAAGCAATCACTCTGTCTGTCTAAACACCTGGTAAGGGAGCATCCCCCAAATTCCTACAGCTTATAGGGGGATTCGGGAACAGAAGGGCCTTCACAGCTGAGAGCAAGGAAGCATCTTCAAGAAAGATTAGTGGGGGCTTCTAGGGTTAGGTCAGGAATCCCCGAAACTAAAGGAAAGCCTCTCTGGTCAAGTTGCCTCAGCACATGGCTGCCTCCAGGGGGAAGACTGCCTCCTGTGGCCTCCATCCATCCCCGCTCTGGCTCCCACTCCACCTCCTGGGATATGAGTGAAAATCAGAGCCATGCCAAGCTCCCCAAAGCCAGCCCAGGGTCCACTCCTGCTCATCACCAGTGTCCCCCACCCCTGTACATACCTCCTTCTTGTCCTTGGATTTGTCGATCTCCTTCTTGAGCAGCTCCACACGCTGAAAGGACTCTCGGCTGTCCGTGCTGTAGACCAGGACATAGCCGTCAGTGCAGGAGAAGCAGTGCCGGGGCAGCTCAGCCCCATCTCGGAGCCCCCGGGTGTCATAGAAACGCACCTGCTCCCTCACACCCCGGTCGGTCTCAATGGAGCCCACGTAGATGTCTTCCTGGGTCTCAATCATCTCAGAACCTGGGATAATATGAAGAGAAAAGTTGTTTGTAGAGAGAAGGCAGATGGAAAATATGAGGGACTGAGTATATCCTAATGAGCTTAACCAGCCCGAGAGAGAAGGAGATGTGGGGTCCAGGAGAGAGAGCCAGGGATGGACAGTCCAGCAGGACTGGATGACTTGGTGGTGGGGGGGGGGGGAGCAGGAAACAGACATTAACCTCATGCTTATCCTATGCTAAGCAAAAGTGTGACTTGAGAACTTTTCCTTCCTGTCTCAAGTATTGGGTTTCCTCTCTTTGGATTTCAATATGTTAGGGTTGGGGTCATTATGCAGATTTTACTCTGCGGGGTGTAATAACCACTACCAGCAGCTTTTAGCCTTTTCGTGTTGTGATCAAATCCTACTTATTCTTCAACTTGTTCCACCATTCCCCCACCCCCAACACTCACCTACTACATGGTTCCCATACAGAAGCTGCTCCAGGATTGAAGTTTTGCCCACAGATGCCTGGCCACACACGACTACCTTGCAGCTCTTCCCCATGCTTAGCCTTCAACCTTGAAAAGCAGAAGCATACTTGGTGAGGTGGGATGAAAACAGGGCAGATCTCCCGTAATCGAGAGCCCATGATCTGCACAGAATACACGGCCTCAGGGGTTGAGTAACGTCTGTCCCCTCCTAGGGTCAGGGTGTACTGGAATGATATGTCTATGTCCACTAATGGACAGTGAGCTATAATTTATTCATCTTTGTTATAAGCAGTACAGGGCCAGTAACTGGCTCAGGGCAGGCTGTCGGTAAATGTTGCCATAAAGGGAGAAGAGTCTCCGGTTTAAAGGAGCCACTGCCCAGGCTCCCTTCTGTGCACAGGATGTGGAAGACCAGTTGCTGAAGGGAGCGCTGGCTCAGTTTCCGATGACTCCATGGAGAAATAAACAGGAATGCCGTTCTGGGTGGATCTGTCTCAAGGCACTCTTCGTAGGGCGAGTGAGCAAATAAGGAGAGTATTTTGCCTTCTTGTATGATTTACCTGGACAGCAACTAATTCTAATTCCCAGTCAAGTCAATGGCTTGAACATCAGACAGGAAAGAAAAGAGTGAAAGAATCTAAGGGAAAAGGCTTTGGAAAGGGGAAAATATGTGCTGCCCTTGGACTGACAAAGCAGTATGAGGAGGCTCAGACGCAGAAACCCCTTCTCCGAAGAGGTCCCAGGGAGAGATCTCGTCGAAGGCATCCCAAACACAGGCCTCCAAGAAGGAACCCCCGACCAAGACTGCCCTAGAGAACAGATGTGTTCCCGAGAGATGTCCCAAACAGAGACCTGTCAAGTAAAATCCTGATACAGACCCTTCCTCCCGCCTGCGGGGCCCGCAACTAAGGGACACCCCTAAGAGAGACTGCCAGAGGGCTTCTGCCACCGATTTCCCCCCGAGGGAATCGGAGACAGACGCCCGCCACCTAAGGGGGCGCGGACGCAGTGGCCTCCCAGCTCCGTACCTTCCGGAGCCCTCGCAGCACCCCGGCCGGGCCCCCTCCAGACGCGCCGGGACCAGGGGAGGGGCAGCACAGCCGCAAGGACTCCGCTTTTCCTCTGGGGTCCTTCCAGGCTCCGTCCGGCCCCGCCCCCCCCAGCTTCCGTCCGGCGTGACCAATTCCGGCGGCGGCCAGCGGGAGCCGGACACACAGCGCCCCCAGAGGCCGGCGGGGAGAATGACGGGACCTGGGTGGGCTGTGCACCTGAGGGTAGGTTCTAAGGCTCCCTGGAGCGAGGTGCCGGGGTCTCTGATGCCCAGATGTTCTTTCTCTAAAGACTACCATAATGCAGTAAGCTTCTTTTATTCAATCGTTTATTCGCCAGATGTCTTCTGAAGACCTACTCTGTGCCAGGTACAAAACCACATGCTGAGAGAAAAATGGACGAATTAGAAGGTCAGGGTAGGGAGGACCTAGACATCTAAACCAACAGTTACAGTACAGCGCAGTGAGAACTATTACGGAGGTGCTGTGGGAACACAGCAAAGGGCATTTAACTTCAGGGACAGCGGGCATCACGGAAAACTTCCTGGAGGAGGTTATGTCTGTTTTGAGATTTGAAGGGTGTGGAAGGAAAGGGTGGAGGAAACCAGCAAAAGTCATGGCATTTTCTGGAACTACAAGTATTTGGGGTCAAAGTCTATAATCAAAGATTTTGTGTGGTAGGTCAAAGAGTTCAAGCTGTATCCTAACAGCGATGGAAAGCCATTGACAGATTTTATGCCGATGAAGTGGCATGATCGCTTTTTGCTTTTAAGAAAGTCATTGGTAATCGCCTCTTGGCCTTTTGGCTAAAATCAAGTGTAGAAAGTCATTGGTAGGAGAAGAAAAATGGAGGGAGATGAGACTGGGGGCCTGTTAGGAGACTATGGTAGTATTACAAGTTTTAAAAATAAAAGTGATGAGAGCCTGAATTGGGATGGAACAGAGATAGATAGATTGAGAAGACACTGGGTAGGAGAATCACAAGGCTTGGTGACAAATTGGGAGTCAGGAGTAAGAAAGGGGGAGTTTATCATGTCTCCTATCTTTCTAATTTGGTGTCCAGTTGCATGTGAATCCATTTGGCAAGATAAGGAATTCTTTATAAAAAAAGAATCAAGTCTTGCATTTGTTTCTTCTTTTGTTGAAAAGTGGAGAGAGAATGACACGTTCAACTTAAATATATTATGTCTCCAGGGTTTGTGAAACACCCAAGAGACCCAGCAGATAATTGGATATAGAGATCTAGAATTCACAAATGAGAAGTCTAGGTTAGAGATATCAACAGAGTTCAGTGTCATCTACAGCTAAAATTAGGAGAGTAAATGAGTTGGCTTAGATACAAAGAATACAGGAGGAAGATAGTCTAAAAACAGGTTGGCTTCCTGCAATAGATGGTAGACTGTGAGCCACTGGAAGACAGGGCAAGTGGTCTGTGAGTCTGTGCCCTCCCAAACCAGCACAAAATAGGCACTTTGGAGAAGCTAGTGAATGACTGGCTGGCTGAATGACTTCTCTCTTCCCACCCACTGTGCTTTCCCATCCTTCCCTGCCCAGTGGTGAGTGTGGTTTCTGCCCCCTTATAGCTCTGTGATAAGCAGGACCTTGGAAGAAGCCTAAGAATGGCACATCTAGGGAGGAATGGAGGAAAGGAGTCCATCCTTTTTAAATTCACTTGCCCCCTTCTTATTTTAGTTCCTCTTAACTCTAAAATTTTAACCTCAAACTCCCCTAATTTAACCTCAGGAAACTCCAGTTTAATTCAAACCCACAAAAACTATTGGTTTGGGTGAGGGAGGTACTACAAAGGTGATTAAGCTGTGTGCTTGCCCTGTCTGAGTTCCCAGTTCAGATTGCATTCGGCAAGACAAGGGTGCTGAGCAGGGTGTTTCTATAAAGGGTGAGAGTACTGGGGACACTATGGAGCAGGGACCTCACCCTGCGAGCTGCCTTATAAACTCCAGGGCAGGGTCTGAGGCGCCGTGCCACCCTCCCTAGACTTAATGCTGAGATGGCACTCCCAGGCAGTTGACATGAAAGCAGCCTCATAAAAGGGTCAGCGTCATTAGGGTGATGAACCAGTTGTTGCTTGGAGATCCAGAGGGGATGAAAGGCGCGGGGTGAAGACGCCCTGCGTTCCCCTGGCTTGGTTGGGCAGGGCTTCCAAGGGCCGATGAAAGCTGAGGGACCTGGGCTCAAAGTGTGTCTTCTTGCCTTTCCTGGAAGGAAGCTGTGGACACACTCCGGAGTCCTGGGTCATCGAGTCCTCAACCCAACTTAGACTCTCCTGCACCTTACGGGAGACGCTCTACGATCGCAAGTTGCTATGGCAACGAAGCTTTCAGCATACTGAGGACAACTCAGGCCTAGAGAGGCATCACCCTCCTTATCCCCCCCACTTCCGACCCACGGATAAAGTGGCGCCCCCTACGCACAGGAACGGTCCCTGGGTCCCCGCCCCAGCGCGGAGACCACCGTGGACCTCCGGGGGCGGGAGGCCGCTCTGGCCCCAAGCAGAACCTCTCGCTGGTAGACGGGCCCGAGGGGGCCTCTCTGGGCGCAGCGCTGCTGAGCTGCTCGATGCTCCAGCCGGAAGTGCTCTTCACCGCCTGCCTCCCACCCGCCTCTCTGGTCCCGGCGGTAAGATGGCGGCTGCCGCGGAGTGCGATGTGGTAATGGCGGCGACCGAGCCAGAGCTGCACGACGACGAGGAAGCGAAGAGGTAACCGGGTAGCGGGGGAGTGGAAGGAGCGAGCTTCAGCTCCATGACCCCGGGAAACCCGTCCCTGCCATGATGCGACCCGTGTTGAGGCGATGCCCCGCCCTCCGCGACCCGACCCCCCCCCCCCTTTGAGATAAGTCGGGATAGACCCCCTGAACGGGGGCTCCCGGAGGTCGGCTCTCCCCTCCTGCTTCCGCCTGGTTGGGGAGCGGAGGTACAGCCTTGTTCTCCAGCCAGGAGGAACGTCGCCTTTATTGTAGAGACCGGGTCTTTTAGGGGAATCTCAGAGGTCTGTTGTGGGGTGGGGGACGCGGCGACGATGACGACTTCCTTACATCGCCCCCCAGCCCCCCTTCTCTTGTTAACTTCTGTGCATTGTTGTCTGCCAGCACTTTGCATCTTCAAAGCCCTTGTTCTCTTCGCCTCCTGTTCTCACCCCCACTGCTCAGTAATGTACCCCAGCGACCACTAGGCTGGGTCCGAGTGTGTCTCCATTATTGACCTGGTGTCCCTTCCCCGTACCCCGGAAGTCGGAGATGAGGGAGAAAGAAGGAAGAAGAGTGAGGGCCTTCTCTCGTGCTCTGCACGTCAAACTCCTGCCTCTCCGTCCTTCCGGGGGAAGATCCTCATTCTTCCCAGGGCTGTGCTTAAGTTAAACAGCAAAAGACGAAGGCAACGGTTTGGACCCTGTTCGCACTGCTGGGCAGCCGCAGTGGCTCGAGATTGCCAGTCTGGACTAGCCAAGGGAGCTGCTGAGTGAGTGGTTTTCGAGAACACTCTGGATTCTGGCTACAGCTAAGGCAGGCTGTTGGAAGTGCGTTGGGACACGATTGTGGGTAGTTATACTTGTCCTAATCCTGAAGAATTAAGGAAAAGGTTCGGAAAGCCCGGAGCCCTTTCCTATCAACTGCAGATTAATTCACTACAAGTCCCTCAGTCTCCTTCCTTCATCTTTCATGTCTTTGTACGAAACCCTGTATGGCTTCAGTCTGGCTTCATGAGATTGGAAACCAGGATTCTTGAGAATTTTTTACTATCCAAGTTAGAAATACAGGAGGTACTCACTATGGCGGAATGAATAGTAACCAAGCTTCAGGGTAGTTTACTGCGCCCTGTGTCCCGAGATCTGTTGAGAACTGAGAGGCTTGACAAAGTGTGAGTAAGCCCCAGGGATAATCAGAGAAGGCAGGATACCAGAGTCTAGTCTGTTCCTAGTTTTGAGTTTTCACATCGCACCTAGTTCTTCTCACGTGTTTCAAATTAAGCATCAGTAAGGAACTACCAAATGGGAAACAACCCCCATCCCAGCCCCCCACAGACAGAGCTTACATTAATTGCAGGAATTTACTTGGTATTATAAAGAGTTCAGTGAGGGTGTTTTTTGTGCTATAAATAGGGACTTGGGCTATATGTAGTAATTTGAAAAAAAAAAAACAAAAAACTTCTCCTACTTAGTATAGATCTTTGTGCCTAATTGGAGTTTTACTTCAAAGTCCTCTATCTAAAGCAGGCCCTTTTTTAAACAAAGAAACAACAGAAGTTATAGTAAATGAACCTGAAGTTGTATTAAGAAATGGAAAATAGGTGATGCTGTAACATGACCACATCACACAATAATACAGTATTTGGTAACAATACAGCAGAATAAGGAGGGGTGTTGACTTAGGTTAACTGCCTTATTTCGTAGAATTTAAGATGTCCTTGAGTGTAAAATACATAGTTGTTTTATCTACCACTGAGGAAAAGTACTGTAAATTTAAATATGAAAAAATATATCTCTGTTAAATAGACTTATACATAATACATATTTATATAGATCTCTTTTAGTTATAATAAGACATAGATATTTATTATATACAACTTAGGTGAGCAAATCAAAAGGAAAATATAGTGAAATAAAAATCACATTTTTACTTCCTGTCATATAAGGCATTCTTAGGAGAGTAAACACTAGGCTCTTGTTAATAAGAAAAAGCCTTGTTTATGTATGCTTTTCCAGTGCTGAAAATTGTGTGATGATGTAGAAGTTCGGGAGGAAGGTGGTTTTACATTTTTCAGGCATCCTGTAATCCTACTTCCCTGCTACCAAGGGAAGTAGCAGGGCATGGGATAGGGACATCCCTTACAGATGCCCTTTAGTCATTTGGCCAAGTTTGTGTCTCTTGTTACAGTCCTGCTACTAGTTCACTTGGGGACACAGGAGATGATGGGTCTCTTGGGTTGTTTTTGTGCAGTCCAACAAGGAGTCCTTCCTTCCTTGCATCTTGGCTCAAGGGCATGCTGCTGCTGCTAAATTGTTACAGTCCCACAGGGGGCAAAGTGAGAAGAGCTTTCAAGACATGGGGACTCACAGTTGCAGCATTTTAAATGGCTAAATGTTTTATTTCATTAGCTTTAGTGTCTCTAGAGAGAAAAGAAATTGACTTTGTTTTTCTTTTTTTTTTTTTTTTGGCTGTCATTCTGACAAAGTTCTTTTCCCCCCATAGCAGCTGAGAGGCTAAAATAAAAGATGTATTAGTTGGCACTCCAAAACAGATCAGGGTTCTGAACATGAAGATTATTTATTTCTCTTTGCCCACCAGAATAGAGAAAGCTACTTGGGGAGCCAGAGAGCTAAATTTCAGAGGTTTTACAATTCAGCTAATTTAATTTAATTTCAGTAAATTTCCAATTTAATTTAATTTCACTTTTCTGGGAAGTTGCTGACTGCTTTATCTGATAAATGAATTCCTGTTTCCAGTGAAGGCTCTCTGGTCACATTTCCTGGGCTAGGGAGGTGTCTGTAGGTAGTCTTTATTATGGTAAAATCGAAGGATTTTAAGTTGCTCATCAATAGAGGAAACACTTCTGTGTCTCAGCATGTACCCAGCGTGACTGGATAATAGGGTCTAAAGGAACCAATGGAAGCTGTAGATTTAGGAAATAGAACATACTTATCGGATTCCTTGATCTGATTATCTCTGTGTCTCTTTTCATGGTGGACTCAAGCAAGAACATTAGGTCCTTTCTCAGTATCCAGGTATCTAAACTCTGTATAGAGTTTGTCTTTTATTTCTCTCTTCATGTTGGTGGTGGGAAGCACTGAACCCTGAACCCAGGGTCTTCTGCAGTTGCTTTTTATTTACTACAGCTTCCTTGGACATTTTGGAGCTCATGGCCATAACTGAAGAGCTTGTTGGGGATGCCTTCCTCAGCTCTTCTTCCTGTTTTAAATTCTTAGGGATTTGTCTCTCTAAATCTTCTCTTGAAGTTCCAGGGTAGGCAGCTAAACATTTCAGTAAGCCCACAAGCTGAAGGGGATATTATCTCTGACCTTAAATTCAAATCAGTGAAAACACTGCTTTCACCCTTCATTTTCATTTTGGTATACTTTAAATGTGGGGTCAGAGGTGGAGAAGTGGGAGGTGGGACAAATAAGTCATGGCTAAGGAAAGGATAAAGCTAGAAATACAGAATCCTGAATACCAGGATTGAACTTGATTAATTAATTGAACAAGTGATGTTAACAAGTGGCGAAATTATTAAATCAGTTGATAGAGCATATGACTCTTGTTCTTGTGGTTGTGAGTTCCAGCCCCTCGTTGGGTGCAGAGATTACTTAAACATCTTTTAAAAAGTTGTTAAATGATAACTGGAGTTAAGGTAGAGTACAGAGGAAGAGTCTCTCTGTCCTTGCTGCTTTAATTCAGGTCCGCATACTGACCAGAACCAGAAACCAAATTGAGCCAAGTCAAATGGCAGTTGCTCTAGTGTCTAGTCCATTCCCAACGACCAGAAATCTGATTGGCTTAAAACCCAGGCTTATTGAACATTCTAGCCAATCAGGGATGAGTGTAGTCATTGAAGCTAGTATTTTAAAAGTTTTTAAAAGCTGAGTACTGGGCACTTGCCTTTGGTTTTTTTTTCTCTAGGACTTTAGAAGATTGGAGAACAATGGTCAGCGGCTACCTAGGTGCCTTGGTCTGATGCACAGTCCCTCTGAGAGCCCATTTCTCCCTTACTCCACTAATGTTTGGTCCCTTTTCTTCAGTGCTGAGTGATGTGGAAGTTACTTAGAGGTCGTTCCAGGTATTCTTTTAAACTCTCTGAATTTCAGCAGTAAGAACAGGATTCATTGCACAAGTTATCTCAATGTCTATTCATTTTATTGGACTGAAAATTTTTTTCCTTCTCCATCTAAATCAAAATAGCAGTTCCTGTGTTTTATCCCACCATTGGCAGAGGTGTGAGTGTTTGAGACTTTTGAGAATGAAATATGAAGAGGAGGGGCACCTGGGTGGCTCAGTGGGTTAAAGCCTCTGCCTTTGGCTTGGGTCATGAGCCCAGGGTTCTGGGATCGAGCCCCACATGGCTCTCTGCTCAGCAGGGAGCCTGCTTCCCCCTCTCTCTATGCCTGCCTTTCTGCCTCCTTGTGATCTCTGTCAAATAAATAAATAAAATCTAAAAAAAAGAAAGAAAGAAAGAAAATATGAAGAGGAATATTTGACTTTCAGAGTCTAATTCTGACCCCTAATATTCTGTGTCTCATTTTTGTGGGGAGACCAGATTGTCAGATAAGCAAAGTGTTAACCATCTCTTTTGATTCTATTATTAGGCTTTTGGGGAGGGTATATGAGGCAAGCAACATTTTTCTCTTCTTGGGAGTTTTTGTCCTGCAAGTTCTTCCTCTGACAGTTTGCTCCAAGATAGTCAATCACCTGTTAAAGTAAGGAACCAAGATAACTTTATTTTAGTATTTTTTGTGAGAACTTTAGAAGCCACATACCAGTTGACAATCTAGACTTCCCCACTCTGGTTCCCACTTCCACCCCTCCCTCCCCCCAAAACTCAGAAAGCAGCCTTTTTCTTAATTATAGTTCCTTAGTTCTAGATTTTTGTTGGGTGCTAATGTCCCAGTGAGGGTAGTAGGAGATCTCACAGAATAGGGAACCAAGGGATAGAAAATGGTGGGTTTGGGGGTATGTTATCAAAATAAGACTGACTGTTGCTGAGAGGCCAGGACTTGTGTCCTCAGATTGGCTTCTGAGAAGTTTCTCAGAGCCAGCATTATGGTTGGGTCTCCTCTCCCCTGGAGTAAAGGTTAGGTAGATGCCAGCTTGTGACACCTCCCATTTAAGGAACTAGCATAAATATATTGTGGTTGAGTCAGCTGTTTCATGGGAATATTTTTCTGTGGGCAACAATAGGGTTTCTGTCTGGGTCAATTGATTAGTTGATTGCTTTTTTCCCCCCACACGGAGTAAGACATTGCCAACTCCAGTGTGTTGCCTGGTGTCCTTCCCTACTTGAGCAGTAGAGAGTGCTACTGCCTTGTGTAGACTGTTATCTGTGACTCCCCTTGGTCCTTTCTGGCTCTGCCCCTGTTGAGGCATATCCCCACCACCACCACCACTGAATGTCCAGAAAGAGAACAACTGGAACTGGTATGTTAATGAGTTTTCTTCATCTTCGTCTCCTCCCCTGTTTTGGGGAGAAGGATGGGTATTTTAATTGTGCTTTAAAGTGAAAATAGAAGCTGTTTATTCTAAAGCAAAGGTAAAGGAAGGTGGGTAGCTCACTTTACCACCTGGTGGAGAACCCACCCTCTGTTTTCTCTGGACCATTTTGAAGCCTTCATTCATACCCAGTATATAGCACCTTGCATTCAGCAGGGGCGGAGTCTGTGGAATTGCTCCACCTACCTATATAGATCAAACTTGTCATTTCATCCGTAGACTAGTTAGAAAACGAAGAAAGAATAGTATGTGTTTGGTAAGATGGAATAAAAGGCTCCCGGGCTCCTTTTACTTATTCTCTCATGGAGGTCAGAGAGAGTACAACATGAAACAGGCCCTCTGACATGCCTTTGGGGACAAGAGGTCTTGGTCTGTGGGAAGGAGGAAGGAATTTCTACTCTGAGACTGGCCAAGATCCCGTAAATTCTAAAGGGTGGAGGATGTTTCTAGATCGAAGAACAACTAGTATACTTGACTGAATAAGAGAAATGGGTGCAACAGTCACAGAGTGAAGGTGACATTTTGGAAGTAGTAAATATGGTAAGAATGCCTAAAGGATATTTGACTTAGGGACAGTATAAAGTGTTATTGTTAATAGGTAGCTTTTTCTAAGATTCTTCCTGCCAGTAGAATGGTCTCCAAAAGCTCTGTGCTTTAACAAAAGAAATCATCTTGTCCTGAGTTGTATTTTTAGCAGTTAGATTTTTCTTCCACATCAAAACTAGCCGAATACATCAAGAAAATGCAAAAAAGAGAAAAAAAAATCTCATTCAAGCTTCTGTATCTCTTTTGATTTAAAGTTTTTTTTTTTTTTTTTTTTAAGATTTTATATATTTATTTGACGGAGAGAGAATACAAGCAAGGGGAGTGGGAGAGGGAGAAGCAGGCTTCCTGTCCGATGTGGGGCTCGATCCTAGGACCCTGGGATTTTGACCTGAGCTGAAGGCAGACACTTAACAACTGAGCCACCCAGGCGTACCTTGATTTAAAGTATTATTAATGGCTATTAGTAGAGCTGAACTTGGGGCGCCTGGGTGTCTCGGTAGGTTAAACCTCTGCCTTCAGCCCAGGTCCTGATCTCAGGGTCTTGGGATCAAGCCCTGCAGCAACTGGGCTCTCTGCTCAGCAGGGAGCCTGCTTCTCCCCCCACCCCTCTCTGCCCACCTCTCTGTCTACTTGTGATCTGTCAAATAAATAAAATCTTAAAAAAAATAATAATAAGAAGAAAACCTGAGCTTTATCAAAAATATATTATTCTAGCCAAATACTTGAAATAAGTAAAAACAGTCAGGTGTGTTTTTCTCGTAAAAAAAAAATCTAATCCACATTTCCTAAGTTGCAGATGTTACAGAATAGTGAACTGTTCTAGTCCCTTTTTTTTTTTTTTTTTTAAAGATTTTATTTATTTATTTGATAGCAGAAGCAGCAAGAGAAGCAGGTTCCCTGCTGAGCAGGGAACCCAGGGCCAGAGCTCCATCCCGGGACCCTGGGATCATACCTCAGCCAAAGTCAGACAGTTAACAGACTGAACCACCTAGGCGCTGCACTTTTTTTTTTTTTTAATGCACAGAGGTAATAAACCTTAAAGTGACACTGTACAAATACTGAATGCATCTCATCCCCATTTTAATAATTCATAAATACATGAAATGTGAAGCATTTCCAAAGAGAACTCAGTCATATTGAGGGCATTTTCCAAAACTGCCACCCAGTGAACCCTGCATTCATGAAAGCTGATGAATAAAATTCTCTTAACTCTCTCATTGCTAAAAGATAAACCAGTTGGTCGAAGGTGAAGATCTTGCTTTACCATTAAACTTGGAAGTATTGAGAAAGAAAATGGAGATTTTTATAGGGCATCTAATTGGGGTCCCATTGCAATGTGAAGTGTGGTGTTTGAATATATGTTTAATTTAGCTGAGCTATAAACGTGCAGAGTTGACTGGTCATCATAAGCCCAAGTCGTCTGAATTGGTCACATGATGCTGAGCCTTGCTAAGACCGGTGTGATACCAAATGGTTCCTTTGGCACTGTTCGTTGGAGTGATTAGCGTCAGTGATGAATGAGTGCTGCATTGGGGGAGAGAGAATATAATTGCATGATCAGAGGATATACAGATTTTTAACATGTGTAGTGTAGAAGAGCAGGTGTCAGGCTGCAGTTTTCTGATTGACGAAGTTATTTCCAAAAAAAGAAATACATCTTAAAACAGCAAAGCAGATCAGGAGTGGAATGTAGTCTCCTTACCTGTTTCTGTCAGAGAGAAGGCCGCCCAGGCCCTCCAGCACTGTTTCTGTTGTGGTGGAACACCCCCCGCCCCCCGGTACTTCCAAAGAGGATAGAAGTTTTTGAAAATCTTTCAGTAGCTCTTTTCACAGGGATTTGTTGCTGGCTGTCAAAGTGAAAGGACTGGTTTGGTGGAGGGTAGAGTCTTTCCCAGCATCTCCTGACAAGTCAGAGACGAAGCTTATTCTGCTTAGAGATTTGGTGGGAAACTAGATAAATTAGTTTTAATCCAGAAACCTTGACATTGGCTAACAGGATCTAGTGGGAAAAAATCTGGGACTGTCAGAGTTAGGCCGCCTGTGCAGCTGCTTCGGATACTTCACTGGCTCTTCCTCCGTTGAAGGACCTGAGAGAAGATTGCCGTAACCACTTCAGGAGGCCCATGGAATGCCTTTGAAATCTGAAAAAGTACTAGAGATGTAGTGTAGCTATTAATAGGTCCAGTAGTCAGTTAGGGCCAAGTCTATCTTGATGTGGTATTATATTTCAGGGTTTAGTCTGAATTTTATTTTGTGGCCATAGAAAATAACCTGTAGTGTCATTTAGTCCATTTTGGACCTCTTTCTTCTTTTTGATTGGTCCAGGCGGACCTAATTAATTCCAGTCCTTCCTTTCTCAGTGCTGATATGTTTTGGTAGCTACGTGTTGTAACTTCACTTGGTTATCAAATCCGCTGATGCTGGCGGTGAGTGGAGTGACAGATACCAGCACGAGACTGCCCTCAGTTCCCTCGTTAACCGGCTCTTCTCCTTCTTTTCCAGTCCCACGCCTTTGACATCTCATCCTTCAGTCCCTTTGCTGTAAGGGCAACTTGAACAAGCTTCAGCCCTTTCTCAGACTCCCAGGGCAGGACTTAAATGGATTTGACCCTGGAATTGTTCCTGATGCAGCCTTGTTCAGTTCTTGCTGCTGCCATGCTGGATTCCAAAGATCCACTTTTTCCTCGGCTGGTCTCACAGGGTCAGGCCCATTGGTTAAAGCATGTCGTGTATTTGGTGGGGAGGTTCAAAACGATGGAGGGACTCCACTTTGGGAGTTGGACCTGGAGGCAAAAAAATAAGCATTCAGCCTAAAAGCACTAAGTGCCCATTGTTCAGGCAGCTGTAAATCAACCATGTTTCTATGAAAATAAGTCCTTTTCATGAGGCAGTTGTGTGGGAATAGCTAATTCTGGCCTGATGTTGTGCAGTGTGAGATTAAAAACATGGTAACTTGTCACAACACAATTCTTCTTGTTCTTTCTGCTGTGGGCTGACTCTACATTACTCGCTTTGTTTGCTCTAGAATGGAATCTACTCACCATTTACTAAAATGAAATGCATTTCTTGGGGGAGGCAAAGTCCAGTTCACTAGGTCTTACATCTTAAAGAGAAAGGAGCCCTGCTCTCTCTGTGACTAATTGTTAGGAATGTCATTTAGCTTGTTTAAATCCAGATTGTAGTTCTGGAGTTGGATTTTATATGCTGGGGCTATTTTATGTCTTAGTTTGAAGAAATTCACATTCATTGCCCATGTCTTTTTCTTAGCAGGAGAGATTAATTGTTAGTCTTAAGCAATAGCTAGAGATGAGCATTGGAGAGAAAGCTTAGCATGGTAGACAGTGCAAAAGCTTTGGAATCTGTCACATGTGGCTTGACATCCTGACCCTGGGCCAGTTTTTAATCTCTACCCCTTATTTAACTTCTCTGAGAAATGGGAATAATGTAACACCTGGTAGGAAGATAACGCATGGAAAGTGCCAGGCTTCAGAAATTATTTCTGGCTTTCCACAGAAATCATTTTTTGTGTTTTTATAGAAGCTGGTGCTGAAGTCCCTCGCCTCCATGAAAGTTGGTGTTTTAGGAAAGAAAGGGCACCTTTCTGTAGCTCTGCAGATTGCTTCACCTTTGACTAACAAGCTTTCTACTGCTAATACAGTGTCTTTTCAAGGGCCTAGATACCCTTGGTTTTCCTCAGGGATTTGTGTATTCTTAGCCACCAGCCAGCTAAGGAGAAGACTGGGTCTTCTCAGGTGCACTGTAGGCCCAATGTTTCCTTTGAATTACCACTCCATTTCTTCATAGTCGTCTGACTCAGCTTCTGACATCCAGTGTTGGGGAAGCCCTTTCTTCAGATCTCTTGACATGTCTCCTCTTAAAGGATAGGCTCCTCATAGTTTTATAGTGCCTTGCTTAATTTAGAACTGCAGGATGGTGTACACTATGTAGAAAGGTTGCAGTTGGTCCCGTAAATCTTGCAGTTGTGGGGATCCTTCTTGAGGACTTTGAATAGCAAATGGCCGCTTCATAGCATTGTACCAGTTGGTGTAAATTATTCAAACAGATTTATGTCCATCACAGTTCAAATCTGTCAACATTTATAGATCATTCCCATTTTTCTTCTTTCTTCTAGCAGCCTTTTTATGTTAGTAGGGCTTGCCAGGACAGTACTGGAGAAGAAGGCAAAGGGAGATTGCCTCAATAAAAAGAGGGTGGCTTTGCCACTTTATAGTTTAAAATACGTTAAATAAATAAATCAAATCTTCCCAGTGCCAGTGTCCATAGAATCAAGCTCTAAACTCCCATACCATCACTATGTTAAGAATTAGGTACTTCTGTCCCTACGTCCCTTGCACTGGATTCTATTTTGGGTGTGTAGAGGACAGAAAAAGAAACAGATTCTTCCTTATAGCAAAAATGCTCAGATATTTAGTTATGTTGCAGGAATCACTTGGGTACAGAATTAATCTTCGTCACTCAGTTTGGTCATTAAAATGATTTGGTGTATCTTTGGTAGGGGTTACTAGTTCTTCTAAAACATTGTTAGTCATATCTTACCCGATTCTCATTCCTTGATCTGGAATATAATTCTCCTTACATAACATTATTCCTTTCAGAAAGTACAATTTGTCTAATGGCACAGCTTCAAAAATGGATCTTGGAATAGGGCAGAAATTCCGGTATTATGCACTTGGTGGTTATACAAGGTACTATAGGAACGGTAGCGGGGCACAAGTACCCACATAGATTTGATAGGCAAACAGAACACCAGTAGATGGGTACAAATGAGAGCATGGCACTGGCAGGCTATACCTGTTATCCAAGTTCTTGGTCTCTGCTGTCACTCAGCTCCGTCCTCCATCTTAAATACCAGAATGCTGTGCTTTTAACTCCTTTGCCACCTGCTTTTGCTCTGCTTGTCCTTTCAGTGACAAATGGAAGAGCCAGTTTTCAAGAAAGTAAATCATTGGAACTCTAAGGATGTGACCCATTTCACATTCAGAAATCATTGCCCCTGAATGGAGTGATCTGTAACTGAATTTTTATGTTTGCTAAAGAGGCAGCAGTAGTGACACAGTGGAAAGGAAATAAATGTAAAAATTCAGGGGCACCTGGCTGGCTCAGAGGAACATGCAACTCTTGATCTCGGGGTAATGCGTTTGAGCCCCATGTTGGATGTAGAGATTATTTAATAAATAAATAAACTTTAGAAATTTCCATCTCTGTGAGAGGATATCTAAATTTGCTTGTTGTAGGGGATATGACTATAGGCAGGAATAGCGAGGAAAGGCAGGTAACATGAGAGTTTTCTTTGTTTAGTTTGAATGTATCTAAGTGACAAAAAAAATAGCATCAAACAAATCTATAAATTCCTTCAAGTATCACACTATGCTTGAGGCTCTAGACCAAAGATTGCTCCCATGAGATTACAGAGGTGAGTCCTTGTGTGTAACATGCTCCTCTTTCTCTTTCCTTTTCAGGGAAGCAGAGTCTTTCAAGGAACAAGGAAATGCATACTATGCCAAGAAAGATTACAATGAAGCTTATAACTATTATACAAAAGCCATAGGTGAGAAGGACTTACTGCTTATATTGGAAGATAAATTTGCTAAATATAAATTCTATTATAAGTAGCGCCTCATGAAAAAGTAGCCTTTGGCTTAGTGGGTTCATAATTTACTCTGTGAAATCTTTCAAACTTAATTGGCTTATGAGGGATGACCTATAAATGGTTAGTTCTTCATTTGACAAATTAAAGGCAAGTCCAGAAATTCTAGATATGGCAAAAAGATAATCCACCTACATGCATCTCAGCCATTTCTGGCTCATTTAACCGTGTTAGAAAATGGCCCTTACGAGGGGCACCTGGGTGGCTCAGTTGGTTAAGAAAATGGCCCTTACGGATATTAATTATCAGATCTTAACAACTTTCATGCCTCCTCTGCCAGCATATTTTAATCCCATGTCAGCATGTTTCTCACCTAACTTGCTTACAGGCTCTCCAACCCTAATTCAACAAATGCAAATTCATTTTTCTCTCTCATTATCTGTAATACAATTCATTAAGAAGATAAATGTGCTGGCCCCTCCCCTTTAAAGGATAATCAGTGCACTTTAAAGCTATCAAGTTATTTTTAAGTAACTATTTTTTTAATTAAACCTGCTCTTTGCACAGGTAGTCAAAATTTCGGCCATGGCCTTTTAGAGTATGTCAGCATTCCTATTATAGTTTGATTGCCTTGATGTAGTTCTGAAGGGAGATGGCCCCTGCGTTTTTGAAGCAGTGACCCATGCTAAGCCTTATTTTATTTTCTTCTGCCTTTCCTGTAGATATGTGTCCTAAAAATGCTAGCTATTATGGGAATCGAGCCGCCACTTTGATGATGCTCGGAAAGTTCCGGGAAGCTCTTGGGGATGCACAGCAGTCAGTGAGGTTGGATGACAGTTTTGTCCGGGTACGTAATGTGACCATCCCTGGGGAGGACTGGTTGCTGCAGTTGCGTTCCTCTAGCCCAGGTCTTCTCCGTCTTGACGCCGTAGACACTTGGGACCAGATAATTCTTTGTTGTGGGGGGCTATCCTGTGTGTTGTGTGACATTTAGCAGCATCTCTTTAACCACTAGGTATAAGTAGCACCCCTTCTCCCCGACTGTGACAACCAAACATGTCTCCAACGTTGCTAACCATCCCGTGGAGGGCGGAATCTCCCCTGGATGAGAACCGCTGCTCTGGCACTTTCATCCCATGCTGGTTTTGTGTGGGTGTTTGTTGCTGCTGTTGGTTGCTCTCTGCTTGGCCAATCATGCTCCTTTTCTTCGCTCTTTGCATTTCTTCTAGGGACATCTGCGAGAGGGCAAGTGCCACCTATCTCTAGGGAATGCCATGGCGGCATGTCGTAGTTTCCAGAGAGCCCTAGAATTGGATCACAAAAACGCTCAGGCACAACAAGAGGTATGGTTCTGGTCTTGTCCATATGGAAAGAGACATGTGGTATAGTGACCTGAAAGTCAGAACTGAGAGCTCAAAAAAAAAAGAACTGAGAGCTAGTCCTAGTTCTGGCATTGCCACACCTGGGTCATTATAGGCAAGTCTTGTAGTCTGAGCCTCAGTTTCTTATATGTAGACACAGTTTTAAATATTATTTATAATTTAGAAATTTGTAAAATGGAGGGTTTCTGAGATGGCTGTGGAGCAGAGAGCTGCTGCAAGGAACGGATTTGAGTGAGGTTAAAGTATTTGAGTAAATTCAAATCCTGATTAAATCAGTAGCAGCTAAAATGTGTTTAGTTCCATTTCCATTTATTCCCAGTTTACTCCTGGATGCGTTTTAGTGAGAATCTGGAAACTTCTGCTCAACCTCTGATGATGCCGTGCCTTGAATTTATGTCTGTCAGGTCATGACTCTGGTTTTCCTGACTTGAAGTTCAAACTGAGGTCACAGTTGCATTTTCACCAACTTGATTTGTGAAAAGTCTGTGGTTCTGATTTTCTTGAACTCATATTTCATCAAAACCTTGATTTTTGTGTGTGTTTGTGTGTGTGGTTGTTGAATTTACAACATCATTAAAACTTTCCTTTATCTGATTTTCTCGTATAGTTCAAGAATGCTAATGCAGTCATAGAATATGAGAAAATAGCAGAAACAGATTTTGAGAAGCGGGATTTTCGGAAGGTAAAGTACAACTATGGGGAAATCTTACCTACCCTTTATTACAAGGCTCCCCACATGCGTGCGCATATGTGCGTGGATGTGTGTAGTGTGGTACAAAAGGTGTGTGTGTGTGTGTGTGTGTGTGTGTGTGTGTGTGTGTTGGTGGGTGGGTGTGGGTGTAGGTAGTATGGTACAGAAGATCCAGAATAATAAATTACCACTTCAGTTTGACTTTGGCTTTTTCTTTTATTTTTTTTTAAGAGTATTTTTTTTTTTAAGAACACGTTCATAGTAGAATTGAGAGGAAGGTACAGAGAGTTTGCATATCCCCCTGCCCCCACACATGCATAGCCTCCCCCATTATCCATATTCCCCACCAAAGGCACTTTTTTTTTAAAGATTTATTTGAGAGAGAGAGTGCACCAGAGAGAGCAGAAGCATCATGAGGGAAAGGCAGAGGGAGAGGGAGAAGCAGACTCTCCAATGAGCAGGAAGCTAGGACCCTGGGATCATGACCTGAGCTGAAGGCAGGTGCTTAACTGACAGCCACGCAGGTGCTCTGAGGGGCACATGTGTTACGGTTATGGTTTTGACAGTTTTGAATAGAGCTGCTCTAAACATCTGCGTGCAGGTTTTTGTGTCGATACAAGTTTTCACTTCTTTTGGGTAAATACCAAGAAGGGCAATTGCTGGATCATGTGGTAAAAGCATGTTAAGTTTTATAAGAAACTACCAAAATGACATCTAAAAACTTTTTTGCCAAGGTATTTCTTTTCTTTTTTTTTTTTTTTCAAGGTTTTTATTTTCTAATGATATTTGGCTTTATGTTAAAAAGCAGTGTGAGTTTACTCAAGTTTGTTCCTGCTTTTGATATAAGATAATAACTTAAGAGGGTACTGGCATATAGAGGGAATACTAGCTAGAATTAAATATTAGGTTTGGGTAATCCATTTTAATTTGAATGAGAGCTAGCTTTAACTCCTGCTTCGTGTGAATTAGATGCAGGTCTAAATAAAAAATAGAGGCTCCTTACAGATTTTTGACCAATGTATGTAACCTGTCACCACTACCGTTTTGATGTTAGGCCTTTCTGTGAAAGCACACTGCTCTCCTTTATGGAGCTGTGTGATAGTCCATGAAAATTTATGTGCCAAAAGGGTTCACCTGTCTGAAAGCATGGGAAGGGTATAAAAGTTCTAGATATCTTTGTAGCTGTTGTTAATAGTGGTTATGTCTCATCTGTATAATTCTCAATTCCCGGGGCGCCTGGGTGGCTGAGTGGGTTAAAGGCTCTGCCTTCGGCTCAGGTCATGATCTCAGGGTCCTGGGATCAAGCCCCGAGTCAGGCTCTCTGCTCAGCAGGGAGTCTGCTTCTCCCCCCCCCCCCTGCCTGCCTCTCTGCCTACTTGTGATCTCTGTCAAATAAATAAAATATTTTTTTAAAAAAATTCTCAATTCTCTGCTTAGGTGATAGCTTTCATTAAAGTTTCAAAAGGGAAGGTGAATAGCCCCCTAAAAAGGTAAAAACCACTGATTAGGATCAATTTTCAGGATCACTTACAAGAGGTTTGTATCATCCAAGGAACAGATTGTTACTTCATACGTGGGAATTTGCTCAGTGCTTTCTGTAGAATGTATTCAATAAACGTTTGATAAAAAGGTACAGTTAAGAATTATTATTTTTTAGAATTATTCTTAATTATTCTTTTTTTTTAAAAAAGATTTTATTTATTTAATTGACAGCGAGATCACAAGTAGGCAGAGAGGCAGGCAGACAGAGAGGAAGGGAAGCAGGCTCCCTACAAGTAGGCAGAGAGGCAGGCAGAGAGAGAGGAAGGGAAGCAGGCTCCCTGCTGAGCAGAGAGCCTGACTCGGGGCTCGATCCCAGGACCCTGAGATCATAATCTGAGCGGAAGGCAGAGGCTTTAACCCACTGAGCCACCCAGGCGCCCCTATTCTTATTCTTAAGTAACAAACTGCAGGTATTTGGTAATAAATATTTCTGATTAACTTATGCAGAGTCCCAGCATTGACTCCTTGGCATCCCTCTTCTGTCCATTGGTTTTAATAACCACAGTGTCTTTGTACTGTGATTCATAAGTTTTTTGAGGGGTGTGTGTGTGTTTAGAAAGCGATTCTGCTTTCTGTCACGTTTTCAGAGGTTCACATAGGCAAAAGCTTTGTCTCAAAAGGCAGTTTTTAGAGTTTCTTTTCTCTCTTGCCCACTCTGGAGCCAGAATCCCCAGTTTGTGACAGAATCCTCTGTTTGTGACATCCCAGCCCCCCCACTGTAGCTCATGGTGATGTCACAAATGAAGAATTATGATCCTGGCAGGGGAAACAGATGAACTTGGAAGAAACAAAGATCTTCTTTGCCTGCAGCTGTCCATAGTCATGGGGGTTGGGGGGTGGGAAGTGAAGCACTGAGCCTTCAGCTGACACGCCACTGACCCGACGGGTAGAACCATCTCCACACAGAACGTTGCAAATGCAACGGGGTGTGGCTGCTTATATCTGATTGCTTCCCCTCCCTCCCCAGTTCTTTTTCTATTTAAGGGAGGAAAAAATTAGCACCATGACTGCACCCTACATGATACCTGAATTTTCATAGTATCCTTAGAACTTCGAGGATAGT
This sequence comes from Mustela nigripes, assembly GCF_022355385.1. NCBI lineage: Eukaryota > Metazoa > Chordata > Mammalia > Carnivora > Mustelidae > Mustela > Mustela nigripes. The sequence goes on from NC_081572.1 coordinate 20,010,241, forward strand.
GACCTATGCCCCGAGAGAGAGTTCTTCCCCCACATTGCTCTGTGAACATTGCAGTCTTCCCAGTGGAGCAGCTCTTGTTGTTTTCTTACTTCTGCATATTTTCAAATTTTAGATTTTTGAATAGGTGCTATTCATCATTAAAAATTTGAGAAGTATTGGTGGAGTGGGGGAGGTAGAAGTATAAACAATACTCAGTGATAGGTATTCCCTCACACTTCTGTCTGCCTAGTTCTCACCCCCTCAAGTAATCTCTGGTCTTATTTCTTCTGTTCCCCTACAGTTTGGTTGTACATCTATAAGCAAATAGAAATACAGAGTCCTGATTTTCCCTTTTTTATATGAAAGGTTACATGCTTTTCACTGTTGTGGACCTTTTTTTCCATTTAGTAGACCTTGAAAGTCTTTTCTTAGTAATACATGGAGTTGCTTCATTCTGTTTTAGAGCCAATTGGTATTCCATTATATGAATGTCTAACCAGTTGCCTGTTGCTGGAATTTGGCCCATTATTACTTCTGAGCTTTCAAACTTCATTTCTTCCTGATCCCCATGGCCAGATTCTTAGACAAAATGGTGTCTCTTTTTTTTTTTTTTAAAGATTTTATTTATTTATTTGACAGAGAGAGAGATCACAAATAGGCAGAGAGACAGACAGAGAGAGAGATGAGGAGAAGCAGGCTCCCTGCTGAGCAGAGAGCCCTATGTGGGACTCGATCCCAGGCCCCTGGGATCATGACCTGAGCCGAAGGAAGAGGCTTAACCCACTGAGCCACCCAGGCGCCCCCAAAATGGTGTCTCTTAATTCCACATTCCTCCTTCGGGTCATGTATCCTTGATGAGAATATGATTCAGCAAGGACCTCCCAGAAATAGCAGCTAAATCAAAAGCGAAGCCTTTGGGCGCCTGGGTGGCTCAGTCGTTATGCATCTGCATTTGGTTCAGGTCATGATTCCAGGGTCCTGGGATCAAGCCCCAAATTGGGCTCCCTGCTCAGCGGGAAGCCTGCTTCTCCCTCTCCCACTCCCCCTGCTGTGTTCCCTCTCTTGCTTTGTCTCTCTCTGTCAAATAAAATAAAAAGTCTTTTAAAAAAGTGAAGGCTCAGAGAACAAACTTATGAAAAGAGAAAAAAGGAATATGTGGAGAGGCTTTATCAAGCTGAAAGATAAGTAATCCCATTGTGTGCAGGTGCGTGAGAGAGAGAGAAACACTTTTTGGTTTATATATCTTAGCATGTGGAGTATAGTAGTCTGATACAGTCTATTTAGGACCATTTTAAACCAACCATTTTATTGGTATATTTCTACTAAAATAGAAGTGGAGGGATGCCTGGGTGGCTCAGTCAGTCCTGGGATTGAGCCCTGTGTTGGGCTCCATGCTCAGTGGGGAGTCTGAGGATTCTCTCTCCCTCTGCTCCTCCCCTCCACTTATACCCCCCACAAGTAAATAAACCTTTTAAAAAATAAATAAAGGGGCACCTGGGTGGCTCAGTGGGTTGAGCTTCTGACTTCAGCTCAGGTCATGATCCCAGTGTCCTGGGATCGAGCCCCACATCGGGTTCTCTGCTCAGCAGGGAGCCTGCTTCCCCCTCTCTCTTTGCCTGCCTCTCTGTCTACTTGTGATCTCTGTCTGTCATATAAATAAATACATTAATTAATTAAATTAAATAGAAGTGGAAGTGTGGCCACCCGGGTGCTTAATGAGATGTGAGGCTCATGGCACAGGGAGGAGGGAACAGTAAGCACTTTTAGTAATATAGGGAGCAATGATTCTGTATCAGGTAATTTTAGGTATCCTTGCCTTATGTAATAGGCTAAGCATGGTAAGTTATGCAAAGTAGCAAATAACCATATTTCTACACTAGAAGAGTGTGAATTTTGGTCCCAGTCACTGTGGAAGCAGCTTCGCATGGTGATTAACACCTCTGGAGTTACAGTGTCTGAGACCGAATCCTGTTGCTGTCACATGCTTTGGTGACCTTGAACACATTCCTTAATCTCTGTGTTTTAGTTTAGTTTCTCATTGATAAAATAAGGTACTTCATAAAATTACATTATAAAATTGTTGTAGTATTAACTTGGTCAGTATATAAAGTACTTAAATGTTTGTTGTTGTCATGTCATTAGAATCTGGATCAGTTTCTCCCCTTGTTTCAGTGGTTTAATCAAATGAATTAGCTATGTTCCTAGGCTCTGATACTGCTTTTCTTTGAATCTGTCTGTTGCTCATGGCCAGATATTTAATGAATAAGTGAATATTTAATAAATGAAGATACTTCTAGAGTCCAGAATGAAGAGCCTTCTTTTCTTTTTTCTCACCATAGGTGGTTTTCTGCATGGATCGTGCCCTAGAATTTGCCCCTGCCTGCCATCGCTTCAAAATCCTCAAAGCAGAATGTTTAGCAATGCTAGGTCGTTACCCGGAAGCACAGTCTGTGGCCAGGTATGAAGTCAGGCCATTCTGTATTGAACTGGTATTGAGCACTAGACAGGTGCCGTCTGGCAGCTCTCTGTACCACCATATGTCATGTAGGTAGACCAGAGAGCTGAGCAGACCTTCCTGGGACTTAAAGCCAGAGTTAGACAAGATCTGAAAACCTACCAGACATGTAGAAGTACAGTAGGAACTTCAGCTCCATGTGGGAGGACACATGTGTGAGGTGTGGCTTTTTTGTTTTTTATTTGTTTTAATGTCATTTTCTTCCTGCACCACAGGTTTGCGAGCTCTGTGAGGGCCAAGTAGTAAATACTTTAGGCTTTGTAGTTCATACAGTCTCTGTCGCAACCATTCACCTCTGTCACTGTAGTGCAGAAGCAGCCGCTGATAATAGATAAGTGGATGACGTGGCCTGATTTCAGTACAATTTAATTTATATGAACAGTGGCAGGCAGGATCGGGCCCTGTGGGCTGTAGTTTGCCAATCTCTGTCCTAACAAAGACTGAGACACAGGAAGTGTATTAAAGGTAAATGCAGGTGGTTTATTTGGTGAAGATATGGGAAGAGCTCATTGGGATCTGTCTACATTTGGATACTTTTTTACTAGACACAGGGTCAAGAGAAAAACTGGCAAGAGTAATCACAAATGATAATAACGGTGGGGAGATCCAAACTATGCTGAATGTGCCCCTTTCCGGCTATTGCAGTGACATTTTACGAATGGATTCTACCAATGCGGATGCTCTGTATGTACGAGGTCTTTGCCTTTATTATGAAGATTGTATTGAGAAGGCGGTTCAGTTTTTTGTACAGGCTCTCAGGATGGCTCCTGACCATGAGAAGGCCTGCATTGCTTGCAGAGTAAGTTCTAGGCCCCACTTCTGAGTAGGAAAAAAAGCTTCCTTTTTGAGCCTTTAAGAGAGTCAAGAGTGGAAGATTCAAGGCCCATATGAAATATGATAGCTCCTTTGCCCACCTTGCCAGGATGCTTCATCCTTTCATTAGAAATTAATTCAATAAGAACTACTTTTATTGACCCAAAGGTAAATGTGATCATACAGGGTCAGATCTTCTAATACCTAAGTGTGTTTTTTTCTTCTCTCAGTGAAGAAAAAATAGTAGTGTTTAATCCTAGGGAGTAGAGGTAAAACCTGGGTAAATGAGTCTCATTGTTGTTCTTTTGTAAATCTTGGTTTCACCTGTCCACGCTGTAGGAAGCACCAGTGAGCAACAAATAGCCCAAAGGGTTGGTGGTGGGGAGGGGTGGTCAGGGTCAGGGTGATGCTAAACAGCTGGGATCTGAGAAATTGAAAATAGACTTGGACCTCTCTGTTATAGTGGCCTGAGGTTTCCTGGTTGTGAACTAATCTCCCCCCTTGCTTTTCCTGTAGAATGCCAAAGCACTTAAAGCAAAGAAAGAAGATGGGAATAAAGCATTTAAAGAAGGAAATTACAAGTTAGCCTATGAACTGTACACAGAAGCCCTGGGGATAGACCCTAATAATATAAAAACAAATGCAAAACTCTACTGTAATCGGGGCACGGTTAATTCCAAGGTAAGCACCCGGTCTGGGTCTCGGGGCCTGTGGAGATATGTTTAAGGGACATCAAAGAGGGCTTGGGGACTCTGCCTCATGAGGGGAATCCAGGTGAAAGGAGAAAAGGTGGTTTTGGTGGAAGGCTCAGCTTGTTAGGAACTTCCTTCTAAGAGGCAAGCTTTTACCTTTTCCATGGAATTGAAGGGCACTTGAGGGACAGTTTGAAAGGCTATTTCTACTGGTTCTTCCTCAAGATCCCTTTCCTCCACTAAGAGAATGCCTGGAGGCTTTAGGATAATTTTTTATGCAAATGTTATTGCTGATTTTGGCCTAAGCAAGTGATTATTTCTTTCTTAGGAGTGATTTGGAGGAAATTAGAGTATGAGACAGGCTTAGATTTTTTTGTCCATCCTAAGTGATACTCACTGCACTCGGCTGGAAACGGCCTGTAGGCCCACTCTAGTCCTTCGTACCGTAAGAAACAACAGCAGGCTCCTTGCTCTTATAGTGTTCCAGTGTTTAGAAATCAGATCAGTTTTATCCCTCTCGTTGGCCTTTAGGAGAATGGAGGGCAGGAACCGCCCTATTTCTGTGTCTCGTCTGGGCACTATCCCAGAATGGCAAAGGTGCTTTATCCCTGCATGGAAGTGTGCCTGGCTTCCATCCCGTAGAAGAGAAACCAGTTTGGAACCTGGTGTCCTTAGCCCTCTGAGACACTGGCTTTCTCAGTGACCGAGAGTAAGTGTGACAGTTGGGAGACCAGCATGACTGATCCTCTTAGAATTTTGAAGCTGTGCTCACAGCCTCTGGGCTCCCTTGGTCTGCAGAGATGTGAAGTATGACTGCTCTCTCTCTCCTGAAGCTTAGGAAACTAGATGATGCAATAGAAGACTGCACGAGTGCAGTGAAGCTCGATGCCACTTATATAAAAGCCTACTTGAGAAGAGCTCAGTGGTGAGTGCCTCCGGCGGGCGAGGGGAAGAGGGAGTTGCTGCTGGCCTGCCAGGGGAATTGCACTGTGGATGCTGAAGCAGACCCAGGGATGTTGTGAGGTCATTTGGTCCTTCCCCCTGCCTCTAGGTGGGATTGTTCCAGCCCTAGACTATCTTTATAGACCTCCAGCGGAGGAGATTGCACAAGCTCCCTCAGTCTCCCATGCCTGTGTCTTACGCCCCTCACGGTCAGTAAGTTTCCTCTGATGCCTGACCCAAATTCCTTTTGTTAAAGTTTAAATCCATTTCCTTTGGAGATTGTATTTTGTGTTGTACACTTTTGCTCTAACTTGGCACAGTGCTTGGCACACAGTCGGTGCTCACTCAGTAAATGTTTTGTGGAATGAATGTATGGTGCTTGGAAGAGGAAGAAATAAAGTTATCTCTTGGAGACAGTTCACAGTTGTCCTTCTCCCGTTTGTTCTGGGTTAGGGAAGACAGTCTTTCGATTGAAGGGATTTAATCTGGCTCAGCCTCCCAGTATGAAGGAAGCCCCTTTTGGATTAGCTCCGTGGGACTTGGTTATTTATGAGCCAGGATATGCCTACCTAGATCTAGTGCCCAGATTTGTCTTCAGAGTCAGGGTGCTTGCCAGCTTACTTGTCCATCCAGATTCTTCTCTGCAGACAGGAACCTCAGCAAAGGCAAAGAGAGACCTCCCCCAAATCCATCTCTTCTTATTTCAGATTCTAAGCCAGACAGGTTTCCTTCCAAAAGGAAGACCTATGTGGGGTATACTAATCCTCCAACATTCATTCCATTTCTTGTCATGAAATGTCGGAGCCAAAGAACTGGTGCTGTCACAGGTGCCGAAGGAGCCTGTCATTCTTTAAGCTTCTTGGTCTCATCAGTGGTGCAGGGCATGGCCTGCCTCCCGTTTCATTTTTTTTTTAATAGGAAAATTGTTACTGTGTGTGGTTCTTTTATTTGTTTTAAGTGGATTTTTTTTTTTTTTTAAAGATTTTATTTATTTATTTGACAGAGAGAGATGACAAGTAGGTAGAGAGGCAGGCAGAGAGAGAGAGGAGGAAGCAGGCTCCCCGCTGAGCAGAGAACCCGATGCGGGACTCGATCCCAGGACCCTGAGATCATGACCTGAGCCGAAGGCAGCGGCTTAACCCACTGAGCCACCCAGGCGCCCCTTAAGTGGATTTCTAAGTAGACCAGTAATGTCAAATCGAAACATCCATGGAATTGTATTACAGACCGTGACCAGCTGTCAGTCATCTCTTTGCAAACCGTTGGCAAACATGGAAGCTTTGAAAGACAGCACATACCTTCTCGCCCAGCTAATGACTCAATTTAACAGATTCAAAATGCTATAGGCAAGTTCACTTTGGTGTTAGCTGTAATGCTAGCAAAGAGAATCCCCTGAGTATCTAGTGGGGCAGGGGTGGCCAGGGGCACGACACCACATCAGCTCAGTGAACACTCTGCAGTGTCCGAACAAGGATTGGGGAGAGAAGAGAAAATTCTTGGCTTGTTAGGAAGGTAATGGAGTGGATAATTACAACTTGATATGTGTTCAATAAGGAAAAATCAAATGGCTTTAATCAGACAACTCTTTATCTTTGTGGTAGAAACAGAACTATCCCCTGGGTGGCTCTCCCTTTGAGATTCCACCACAGGGAACAGCATGCACTCTAGTGCACAGTTGACCGAAATTTGGCCAGTGGTCCCCTCAAGTAGCTGGGATTGACATGAAGTAGCAGAGATTAGTGCAGGCCAAAGCCGAACCAGGGACAGGGGCCTGACTGCTGCCCAAGTCTTTTGTCAACATACCCTTGAAGTTGGGAACACACCAGATCTTTGCTACAGTTCCTTTCATGGGCTGGAGTTTCCCTTTTCCCTGAGGCTCTGCTTATCTACTTTTTCTTCAACTTAAAAAGAAGATACTTTTTTAATAGCTATATAGTTGACATACAGTGTCCTATCATTTCAGGTATGCAACGTAGAAAAAAATTCAAATATAGATGTCTCTGAATTTTAAAAACATGTTAAATAAAAATGCAAATCACTGTAATAAGCTTGTTTAATATGTTCCAAAAGGGCATGTAAAGTTTGTTAAGGTTGCTTATCTATCAGATCATTCTACACCTGGGGCTATCAGCTTATATTATTCTTGACCCTGTAAATGGGTTCTTTATGCTCCTGGTAGCATTTGTGCCATGTGTCTGCAGGGCACTGGCTTTTCTCACCTTTTTTTAAAAATTAAGATTATAAATTAAGATGCTGGAAAATCAGAGATGTTTAAGAAGTTGGGCGTCCCAGGGCGCCTGGGTGGCTCAGTGGGTTAAGCCTCTGCCTTCAGCTCAGGTCAAGATCTCAGGGTCCTGGGATCGAGCCCCACATCGGGCTCTCTGCTCAGCGGGGAGCCTGCTTCTCCCTCTCTCTGCCTGCCTCTCATTCTGCTTGTGATCTTTCTCTTGTCAAATAAACAAATAGAATCTTAAAAAATAAAAAAGAAGTTGGGCATCCCATCTTGCCAGCCACATCAGTACCACCGCCCTGCTGTGGCCTCTTAGCCAGGCGGAGCTCTGATGTTTGCGAAGATGGGTCGGTAAGGGGCAGGGTAGTCAGTTTGGTCTTTGTTCTGCAGTGGCTGGCTATGCTGCATCCAGCTGATGCAGTCTGTCTCTGGAACATCTACCACAGCTTAAGTGGTAGGCCAATCTTGGTGCCAGTGATCTTATCAGGACATGGAAAATGCCACTTTGCTTCTGTGGAAGAGAAGGTCTTAAAAGTTCTGGCCATCAGCCTGTCAAGCTAGATTCCTCCCATCTTGGGCCGACCCCCCCTCCCCTGCTTTTCTTCTGCACTATTGAAATATGAAGCAAGCCTGTGTTAAGAGTCTCCTTTCTTTCACCTACCTACATCTCTCAGATTGATTAGTCTTAGTGGAAGCATTTGCCAGCAGCCACAGCACCTTGAACTTGATCCTTCAAGTGGCTCACTAATCCCACTTCTGCTCTGGATTGGAGCTGGCCCTGCATGTTTATGGCACTACAGGTTTCAAAGCTTTTCCATATCCGTTGCTCTCACTGGATAATTTTTCTTTGGCATTTCAATCCCAAGTAATCGTTTACATTGCCTTTCCTAAGGCAGTCCAGATGCCCCTTGGGTTGGGGGCTCTGAAATCAGAAGGAACCTTCTCCTGTTGGTTGCATTCTGCTCAGAGCAGAGGATTACTTTGCTGGTTGGATGCAAGTGGCATGAGATATCTCTCTTTACTTGAGAAATTGGTGGTTAATTTTTTCTCACGGCTGGCTTAAGGACTTCTGTTTCATGATGCATCTCAACCAAAAGTGTGTGTCTCTTGCTTGAGCTGTGCCTCTTCTGCCAGAGTGATACCGAAGGCCATTGCTATTTATGTTGCTGTACCCCCCTGTATTTCCTTCTCAGTTACATGGACACAGAACAGTATGAAGAAGCTGTGCGGGACTATGAAAAAGTATATCAGACGGAGAAAACAAAAGGTAAAGGGATCTGAGAGTATGTTTCTCAGGGAACTGTGAGGTCTTACTCTTAGGCCCTTAAAACTGGACACAGGGTCGTTTGATTCAGGGAACAAGGATATACCAGGAGCTTATCGATGGCCAGCCAGGAAGAAGTGAGGCGAGATGCCAAATGTAGGATAAGGCACTTCTTTTCTGGCCTTGAATCCTCTCTATCATTTTCACTTCCTTTTCTGTGTAATAAGGATGATGGGAGGAATCAAATTATGAGTAGATTTTTTTTTATAATCTTCAGAAGAAAACACCATAACTGCACCTGGTATGATTCTTTTTTTTTTTTTCTTTTAAGATTTTATTTGGGGCGCCTGGGTGGCTCAGTGGGTTAAAGCCTCTGCCTTCGGCTCAGGTGATGATCTCAGGGTCCTGGGATCGAGCCCTGCATCACGCTCTCTGCTTGGTGGGGAGCCTGCTTCCCCCCCTCTCTCTCTGTCTGCCTCTCTACTTGTGATCTCTGTCTGTCAAATAAATAAAATCTTTTTTTTTTTTAAGATTTTATTTATCTATTTCACAGACAAGAGATCACAAATAGGCAGAGAGGCAGGCAGAGAGGTGGGGGAGAAGTACACTCCCCGCCAAGCAGAGAGCACGATGCGGGGCTCGATCCCAGAACCGTGAGATCATGACCTGAGCCAAAGGCAGAGGCTTTAGCCCACTGAGCCTGTGCGCCTGGTATGACTAACAAAGCTTCTGACTGTAAGGCATCTGTGTTAGGACCTGTTAAGGGAAACCAGAGTCAGATTTGTCCATTGACTCTAACTGTTCCCTTCTAGAACACAAACAGCTCCTAAAAAATGCACAGCTGGAACTGAAGAAGAGTAAGAGGAAAGATTACTACAAAATTCTGGGAGTGGACAAGAATGCCTCTGAGGACGAGATCAAGAAAGCTTACCGGAAACGGGCCTTGATGCACCATCCAGGTAGAGCGGATGCGGGGAACGGACTTGGGAAGCGCAAACCAGGCCGGCCTTGCCAAAGTTAAGGGAGAATGAAAGGTTCTGGCTTTTCAGCTGGGAAAGAGCTGTTGCTAAGACCCTACCCTCCAAGCTTTGGAAGTGTACCAGATTCTAAAAGTGGTCTTCGTCTTAAACTGTTTTCTTGTGATTCTGAGTTCTTCCCATACTCTTCCCTTTAGATCGGCACAGTGGAGCCAGTGCCGAAGTTCAGAAGGAGGAAGAGAAGAAGTTCAAGGAAGTTGGAGAAGCTTTTACCATCCTCTCTGATCCCAAGAAAAAGACTCGCTATGACAGCGGACAGGACCTGGATGAGGAGGGCATGAATATGGGCGGTGAGTTCGTTGGGGCAGTCTGGGATGAAGCTGACAGCAGCGGGTGGCTAGAATTTTTCTGAAGACTCTCCAAAGGGGAGTTTGTGTAACAGGGAAACACAGTGATGTGAAGGCCCCCTGGATGGATACCTGCAATGTGTGAAGCACTATGTTGGGCGCTGGAAATACCAGGTGAATCAAACAGGTTCCCTGAGCTCCAAGAACCCAGTCTTGGGCTTTGCACAGTGACCGCAGGCCACATCTGACCCCTGAGCCCTGGATGTAGAGTCCCAACAAGGACAGTCAAGGGTAGCAGGAGCTCATGATGCAGAGTGGGTACTTAGGAGGTGAGCACTAGCAAGGGAAGGCTTGGAGATGGAGAAATAATACCTTTGGGAAGCTGCGAGGGGCTGAGCGTGGGAGGATAGAGGGTGCTCAAGGCAGGGGAAGGTGAGACATGAGGCTGCAACGTAGCTGGCTCCCCCCTTGGAAGGACTTGGCAGCCAGAGTAGGGAATGTGGGCTTTTTTCATGACGGCTGGAAGCTTCCTCCCCACTGCAGAGTGTGTGCTGGCTGATATTTATGTGTGTCACTCATTCCCAGCGGGCTTCAGAGTTCAATTTCTCTGAAAGACTTAAAGCATAGCTGTCAGTGTCGTGCTCACTCCAAGCTCCGCTGGAGATGAGACAGGCCGGAATCTCTGCATACGTCTCAGACCGTGGTCTCTGACGCCAGCCCTCTTTCCTCCATTAAGAAAATCTTGAAATTGAAAATAGGACCGATGGTGTTACCTAGATAATCCTTGTCACTGGTTCAGGGTGTGTGTGTAACAGATTTACCAGTAGTGAACATTGTTCTGCCTAGCAGTTGAGAGGAGCAACAAGCAGTCAAATGCTACTGAAGGGTTGTGAGGAGGGGCGCCCCGAACCAGACTTTGGCTCCAGAAGTGTATTTGTGATGGCGGTGATGAGGTGGTTTGGTGCTGGGAAGGGGGTGAGAGATGGCAGGAGACTTGGGTAGGAAAGGGTCGGAGGGCACGTGGGAGATGTAGCAGGAGGTGGTTGCTGATGTGTTGGAAGAAGGAAAGGATGAAGCTGAGTGGCTTTAGATGGCTGACTCACTGGATGCAGTCACGGAGCTAGGGGACCCCAGATGAGCAGGCGCACAGGCAAGGAAGAGTCTGCTTTTGGACACAATCTACCTGTTGGATCAACTGGTGGAGACGAATGCTCTGTGGAGCTTAGGGACTCAGTTGGGGGTGGGGGCAGCAGACCTGCTGTGGTCCGGTGATCAGGCCACAGCACTAGAGTCAGGCAGGAGCCGGAGTGTTCGGTTCTGCTGCCGTCACTGGCTGCATGATCTTAAAGCAAGTAACGTGAGCTCTCTACGTAGGTTTTGTTGAGTGTAAATTGGGGATGATGTAAGGTATGAAGAGTACCCAGCACCATGATTGGCACCTAGCAGATGCTTAATAAACCATGACTTTCCCTCCCCCATCCTGGCATAGTCTAGGCAGAGCATGGAATCAAATGAATACAATAATCTTTAGATCTTGTTCCTATATTTAGTGTTGTTAACGTTGAAGATAGATTTTCACCCCCTCAGTAGCAGCCCCAGCATTATAGGGAGACAGTGTGGGGCGAATCTTTTAAGTGCAAATGGCATCCCAGTTGCTGAGAAGGTCTGGCAAAGTAGGTTGAGGCAAAGAAAGCTTTGCTTCCAGTCCAGCTGGGGAGGAGGAGGGAGGAGGAGGGAGTGTGGGCATGGGGGGCGGGGCAGATAGGCCCACCCTGTCAGTGAGGTTTTGGGAAGGACGTAAGGGATGAATCTGGGAAAGCTTTGGGGACCCATTCTTAGTGTTGTCATAAGTTCCTCTTCAGACATGTCTAACTTTTCCAACTTTTTGTCCCTGCCCCGTTTTCTTGCTCTGCTCCACAGATTTTGATGCCAACAATATCTTCAAGGCATTCTTTGGCGGTCCTGGGGGCTTCAGCTTTGAAGGTAAGCTTCCCGCTCTCAGGAGTTCCCAGATCACAGGCCCATAACATGACTCCCCACTTGGGTAGTTCTTTGAGAGTCAGAGGGGCCCAGGAGTAGAGGCGGCAGAAGGCCCATCTAGCAGGGAACAGGTCTACTCGGGCTGCTGAGGATGGAGGTGGGGAGGCTCCGGGGTGCACCGTGCCTTGGGACCATTAGTCTACACCTCTGCAGCATCTAGGAGGCGTCTCTAAGCTGTCTATTGCAGGGCTTCTCTGCAAGAGTGACGCTTAGAAGCTGCACACACAGCTGCTCACGTGCTCCCCTAAGACCTAGGCTGTTGATGCTCTTGGTGGTTTTTCTGTTTGAGTTCGAAGCAGCCCTTGAAGACTTTCCCATAATGAGAGCAGAGTGATCTTTCCACCCAGAGTAAGCTAACAAGCCCTTCTTTTGCCTTACAGCATCTGGTCCAGGGAATTTCTTTTTTCAATTTGGCTAATGAAAGGAAACCATCCAGAACCCAGAAAGTGCAGACTTGCTCAGTGTAACCTTGAACGTGGGCACAGTTCACCACCTCCTCCCTTCATCTCGTCTCCCCGTCCTTAGAGCAGTTTCGTTTTCTTAGTTGGATACCCTGTGTCTGTGTGAGTCGGGGGGAAGGAAAGGGAGCCAGCGCCGAAGACTGCGGGAAGGGGAGGGAGGCGGGGGGTGGACAGGGAGGCAGCTTGTGAATTTTTGTTTTACTGTTTAACTTTATTAAAAAAGAAAAAAATTAAGAGAATAAAATGTTTTGACCCTTTCTGGCACTTTGCTCTGGCAGCTGCTTTGTGTCACTCCAGAGTTGGTAGGCCAGAGCTGAGCCCCCAGTGCGGAGCTGGTACAGACACGGATTGTAGGCTCAGCACCTGCCCATCTGGGGCCTGATGGCGGGGGGGGGGATGCCAGCCACCTGTCCCAGACCTATTCAGCCTGGGAGTGCTGAACCGGACTGAGTTGGTGTTGGGACCCTCCTGATGTCAGTCACAGGTGATCTGACGCTAAGGGCTGCTACAGCTCACTAGAAGCTGCGTGTGTCTGGAGCTCACGTGGAGCACGGCTGGCTGCTAAGCCTGAGGCTGGGCTGACCCAGACAGGAGGTGTACACAGGCCCTCACAGCTGTCTGGCCACTGCAGGGTAAAGGACATGGAGACAGGGACGAAATCCTGCCTCCTTTCCTGGTGAGACACACAGCTCCTGGGCCCTGGGGTCCAGGCACAGAACTTAAACTCACGTGGTTGGAAACCGCATTCTTAGTAAATACCCCTCACCTTCTCCACTGTTGTCCCCTCTCTGTGGCAGACGAGTTAGGGGAGGAGGCGGTGACCAGTGTCCTGCTCTTCAAGTCAGCATAGTGTTCACGGGAGGTCATCTTTTTATGAGTTTAGGCAGAGGGATTTGAGAATTCGATGCTTAGATTTTTGGCACTTTGGTAGTAGAGCTGGCTGGGAAAGGACCATGGACCAAATAGGTAACTTACTGCTTCTCTTCCTTCTGAGCCCCAGCCCCTTTCTCTCCAGTCTTCCCCCACTGATGTCAAGGCCAGGGCGATAGTGTGACTGAGTTAGGCCTGTATGAACTCCTGAATGTCAGGTCTTCCCCTGTGTTTGCAGCACCCTGACCTGAGGGTGGCCTTCCCTAGAAGACTGGCAGAAACCCAAACCAGGAACCATGGGTCTGGCTGAGAAGGCTCTCTGATTGCTGGGGGCTGGCACACCTGTGGTCCCGATGCCACAGTTATTGGGGACAGGCTCTGCTCACTTCCCTCAGACCCAGCCACCCCCCACTTTCCTGTGTGCATCTAAGATCGGCCGCTCTCCTTTCTGCCGCCTCATGAAAGCCAACACTGTTCAGCTGCCCAACCTCACCACAGCTGTGCCCAGCCAGCAGAGGGGAGACAGGACCGATGGCCCCAAGCTGCGGGACAAAGCCAGTCCTGATAGAGCAGCCCTGGCCCCAGGGAAGACTGAGCTGGGCACAGAAGGGTGAGAGAGACTGCACACAGCCAGGATTAACACAGTTTATTTCACGGTCAGTCTTACAAGTCACTGAGGTCGGGCAAAGCCAGGATAGTAACTTAAATCTCAAGCACTTTCGTCCAGTGACAACCTGATTAGCAAGGCCCTGTTACTGAGCAGGGGGGCAGTGGCGGGCACCCCAGGAACCACAGCATGTGTACCAATGTTAAAAAACCCCTTCTCAGAGCACCAGGGGAGCTTGGCCCTTACCAGCCAGGGGTCCACTCCGTTGGCTCTCGGTCCCCCACTGACTAACCCCTGCAGAGGAGCCGCCAAGGCCTCCAGAGGCACCAGGGAGGCAAGCTGGTCTGGGCAGATGGTACTTTCTCTGGCTTCGGTTTCCCCAACCCCACAGCCGAGCCACACCGCCGGAAAAGATGGCCAGCCCACCCCTTCCTGGGGCAAGACCTGCAGCCAGCTGGGATGTGGCTGTCAAATGTTCCCTAGTCACAGTGTAAAGGAGGAGGGGACAGGCACTTAGGGCCGAAGGCGGGACGCAAAGCCCCTTTTCTACCCTGGTAAAAAAGCCCCAGCATACATCATGGGGCTGCAAAGATTAGATTTGGGGTCAAAGCCCAGGGATTTCCCCACCCTTTCAGATCCACAGCCAGTTTCCCGCAGCCGCCGTGACCACCCGGTGGGGACACACAGCTCTGGGGCATCTCCCCCGCTGGCCGGCTCAGGGCAGGGAACCCGGGACAGGCGTCAGGGCATGGGGTTGTGGCTGCGGCTCCAGGCCCAGCTTGGCTCAGCCTCGTCAGCTTTGCTCTGGGTTCCTGAATGGCACTCCCCACACCCCTCTCATGTTGAAAGCTTGGGTGTTAGAGGGGACAAGGGAGGGCAGGAAAAGTTACTTTACAAGTTTTTTTAAAAAGTTACAGAAAGGTTAACTTTGAGTGTAAAAAAAAAAAAAAATCTTGAAACAAAGGTCAAGCAGAAGGCATGCTTTCCCTTCCCCTCCACCCCTTCCCTTCTGAGGAGCGGGAGGCTGACAGCGGCGAGAACACTCAGATGATGGTGCAGGACTGCAAGGCGCCCCCCTTGCGGCTGCCGTGCGTGGGCACGGGTTTGCCCTTCCCATAGTATCCCGTGAAGATGGCCCTGACCTCCAGCTTCTTGGCCAGGCTCAGCAGCCAGCGCCCATTGCCCAAGGAGTAGAGTTTGCCCCGGCTTAGCTCACCCACCTCCTCGCCTCGGCTGCCCCCCTTCTCCTGCCGCACAATCTCCAGGAGGTCAATGCCCGTCTGCACGGGCTCCACGTCACCCGCGCAGCCGAGGGTGATGTGAGCCCGGCTTCCCCGGGGCAGGCTGTCAGAGGGGGACAGCTTGTCCACGTCATTTGGCCACAATGGCAGCTCCTGCTCGCTCAGCTCCACCCGGGCTCCAGTAGTCTTGGGTGTCACGAAGAGGGCAGTGATGGTCAGCGTGAAGGCCTTGCAGTACGACTTCCTCACCACCTGCGGGGACGGAACGACAGCGCTAAGCTGGACGTGGTAGACCCGGGAGCAGACTGTTGAGCAAGGATGGGCCTAGCAGGGGAGAGCACCGTGAACAGAAGCCTCGGGTAAAAGCCACTCATGGCCCCTATGCTGACATGAGCGGAAGAGCCAGAGGACACTGGCGGAGCTGAAAGCCAGACTCCCCCAACTCTGAGCCTGGCACCCCACCTCCCGGCAGCCCTTTAACCTCACCATGTTGGCTCATTCACCTGTTCTTCAGGAATGATGCTAGAACCTACCTCAGTGGCCAGATGTAACAAGTGTCTGGGCACATTGAGAACAGTAACAAGCACATGACAAGCACTATTGTCACTGCCACTCAGCTCACCCCGGTAAAAGCCACCTGAGTGCCCAGGCAATATCGGAGAGGTCAGAAATAAATGCCTCAAGTTAAAATCGACTTCGTACACCCGGGTTTACATGTGGTCATATCTGACTCAGAAAGACCATCTCTCCCGACTGACCGAAACAGTATCTCTTATCTTTGCTCACAATCCCTTGTGTCTGGTGCCTAACAGGGGCTTAATAAACAATGCTAAGTGCATGGGTGGCTGAGACGGTGTAGACAGCATCACCTGTGCATTCATGCAGCTGTGCTAGGGGCCATGGATACGACAGTAAACCGAACTGAGAAATGCAAGCAGGGGAGACCAATAAACGATCAGCAAAATGGATGCTGCATTAGGGCAGCATCCCCCACCAGGGCAGACAAGTGGAGGGTTGCCAGAAGTCCTCACGGAGGAGGCCACCAGAGGCTGGAGACCAGTGCGCAGCCGGGCCACGTGCCTGCGGCTTAAGGACTGCACATTAGAGGCTGTGGGCAGAAGAGAGCGGCTGAGTGGGAGCAGGGAAAGATGTGGTACCCCAAAGCCAGGAGCCCCACTATCCCTTGATGTGTGCACCCCACTGCAGGGCAAGGGCAGGCCTGGGACCTGGAGACCAGGACCTCTGAGCACAGGGCTTGCTGGGGGTGAGGGACACCTAAACTTTGGAACTCCACACAGGCAGGAGCCTGCTGCCAAGCATCAGTCTGCAGCAGGAGAAGGCTCTGGGGGGTGAGCGCGCAGGCTGGTAGCAGTGCGGGGGCAGCGAGGTGGGGGGGAGGCGCATTAAAAAGGGTGGCTGACAGCTGTGTGACTAAGCCTGTGGCGGTGGGGGTGAACTGGAGCAGGAGATGCCATTTTTCCTGAGGCTGTCTGGTTTCTGGTCCTTGCATTGAGCTGGCCCCCATTTCCAGAAGACCTTGCCCTCTCCACACCTCAGCCACGGGTCCCGGGGGAGCACTCACATCCTGCTGGGCATACTCGTCTGCCCCTGCAGCCTTTCCGTAGTCACAGAACTTGGTTGTGCAGTGCAGCACGCCAGGGGGTCTCTTCCCAAAGTAGGTGAGCAGTTCGAGCTTCTCCCTGGGCTCATCCCCAGAAACAACTGCAGGGAGAGAGTAGAGCAGTCAGGGCAGGAGAGCAGGAGCCATCCTCATACCCACCTCCAAGACCACGGAGGCTTGGAGTGCGGGGGAAAAAAGATAGCAAGCAGGAGTTCTTCAGCAATCCGGTATAATTCATTCCTTCAGTAGCTGGTCAAACTAACAGCCACGTCAGAGCTACAAAAAGGGGTCTAAATTCCCTGGTTTCACGTTATGTAGATTATTACATCTCTTCCAGATTTGGAAACTAACACACTTATAACCCAGGGACAGGCAGCATAGGCCAAGGGAATCTCAGCTTTACCAGCTACACATCTGGAAGAGGGAAGCAGGTCATGAAAAATGGGATAGAAAGGCAAAAGGGTGTTGGAACTATTGTGGTAGGATGGGAGTCAGAGCTACGTCCTTTGGCCTGGGGCACATGACTGACCCTGTTCTAAACAAGTACCATTAGGGCGACAATACACCCATTTTCCCAGGACCACCCGGGGAACTCTAAGCAGTGCCCCCTTTCACTCGGGCCTACCCGGACCAGAAGTTACCTGGTCACTGTAACAGGTGCTGTGCAGGCCTGTTTGGTGGATGAGAGCCTATAAAGGGCCTAGAGGAGGAAGGGTCTTGGGATAGGAGATATCATATGGCAAGACCTGGGAAATCAAGACCTGATTTCAGTTTCCAGACATCAGGCCTTGGGGCTTGTTTCAGTCACTAAATCAGTCATATTCACTTCCAGAGTCCCTACAAGGAGGTTTCTCACCCTCCACAGTGGAGGGAGAGCTCTGCTCTGAGCGCAGGCCCGTTACATTTGTCCTGCTGTGTCCTAGGCAGGAAAGGGTGGCAGTTTTTAATGGTAAAGGCAGCTACAAGAGGCAAAGCAGCTCTCATCAGGAGCTTGCCCTGTAGGGTGCTTTGCTGCCAAGCAGTTCCAGGTGCTGGGCTCACACCTGGGTGACGTCACTGCAGGCCTCATGGTTCCCTGGCTTCCCGGTGTTCCAGCTTTAGGAGCCAAGAAGAGATCTCTCAGCTCTATCCAGGCACAGATTTTGCCTCCGAACAACACACAGACATACGGGTGGGAGGATCATCTAAAATTTGGGGACACCAGAAATTGGCTAAAAGAACAGGGATTAGTGGGCGATCTATCCCTAAGAGATCACTGGAGGCCAATGGTCACAGAGGAAAATGAAGGCCTTCCTGACCCCAACCTGCCCTACCCCTTGCCAGGAAAGCTCCCGCCTGGTATGGGGAGGCCCCTGCTAGAGCTGACAGAGTCCAGCGGGCTCTCACCGCAGCTCTGGGCAAATCCTACACCCCTCCAGGGGGTCTCCCCTCTGCAAAATGAGGGGTCTGGACTAGGTGTGAGGCTGTTCTCTGGAGCTGCAGGAAGCCCCAGAAGGTTGCACTGGGCAGCCTCAGACCTGGGAATCATACCCACCGAAGTCACAATGGGCTTAAGTGTGATTGTTTTGCAGCTTAGGATTCTGTGCAATATTTTTTGTCTAGGTTCTTTTATTATTTATTTATTTAGAGAGGGAGGCAGGGAGGGACAGGGAGAGAAGAGAAAGAATCTTAAGCAAAGACTCCCAACATGGGGCTCATCTCACTGACCCCGAGATCATGACCTGAGTCAAAATCAAGAGTTGGACGCTTAAACGACTGAACCACCCAGGTGCCCCTTATTTTTTTAGGGATCTCTCCTCCCAGCATGGGGCTGGGATTCACGAGCCCGAGATCACAGGCTCTACTCACGGAGCCATCCAGGTGCCCCTCTGTGGAATATTTTACTTCAGAAAAATGGCTCTGCTGCTAAAGGCCAGGTGGAAACATGGCCTCGTGTCCTCCCTCTGAGGCTGTAGGGAACGTGTCCTCCTACCCCCACCACCTGCCCAGAAGACAGGGCCCCTAGTCTCCATGGGGGTGGGGGGGCGAGGAGGGGTACAGTGAGCTGAGAGGGCGCCCTGTGCCTCCACCGCTGTGCCTCGCCACCCCCAGCCTCCCCTCTGCCAGAGGACAGCAGCGGTCCCCGCTCCTGCCCCCCATCCCCGGCCACCTACAGTGTCGCAGCTCCTTCTTGAAGGCCTTGTGGTTGCCCAGCTCCTCCAGGAAGGCCTGGCCGGCCTTGCGGAGGCTCTCGGAGCTCTTCTTGGTCAGGAACCAGCCGAAGTAGAGCGGCAGGAAGTCCTTCTCCAGCCCCGGCTTCAGCTTCTTCAGGTCATCGGCCGACAGCTGCCACTGGTTCTTCTCCTTGAGCTGCGCGCAGTCCAGCCGCCACGCCGTCTTGGGCTCCACCAGCACCACCTGGTACTGGTACTGGTCGGCCAAGTCAAAGAGCTGCTCCAGCCGCTCGCGCTCGTGGTTGGTGTCGTCCAGCACCAGGACGCGCATGTCGCGGCGGCAGTAGGCAGCCAGGTCCTCGTCCAGCCGCTTGTACTCCTCCGAGAAGTCGCCTCGGCCGCCGGGGGTGATCTTGTAGGCGTCAGCGGACACCATCTTGGTGCCGTCCCGGTACCTGTCCACGATGGCCCGCGCCAGGGTGGACTTGCCGCTCCCTGGCAGGCCCCGCAGGATGAAGAGGGTCTTGCACTCCAGCAGCGTGGCCACGGTCTCCTCATCCTGCAGGAAGGGAAACTGCAGCTCCGGCTTGTCCTTGGCCCCTGACGACGACATTTTGCGGAAGAAGATCTTGGGCAGGAACGTGTGGCTCTTTCGGGAGAAGCTTCTATTCTGTGAGGAGGGAAAGAGCGGAGGTCAGCCAGCTCGCAGGTCAGCCAGCTCGCTCCGGGCCACCCCACTGGCCTTTGGCCTCCTCCTACTCGGGGCTCCCGGCCCTGAGTTGAAAGCACCCCCGGTGCGGTGGGCACCTTCCCAGGCCCAGGACTGGACCTTCTTCTCCTCTTCCGTCCTGGGTGGCCGCCAGCTGCTGGTGGTGGAGGAGGGAGAGGAGAGCTTGCCTGAGTGTTTCCTAAACTCTGAACTCCCTCTGGTCGGGGCTGTGGCTTCAAGGATCCCCCACAGCTACTGCCTCTCAAGGGAAAGTGTGCTGGGCGTGCATGTCCCGTGGTTCTAGGAGCAGACCCTAACTTTATATTCTTGGCATCTATTAAGGATGACCTCTTTGGAGGTGGGGCTGCTATGTCTGGGCAAAGCCACAGCTGCCCTGGCTCTGGGTGTGCAGAGGAGGCTGGGGGTGGAGAAGGGTTACCCAAAGACTGCCTCCCCAACCCCCACAAGGGCAGCAACAGATAATACTCTCTTGTCTGAGATGGGGGGGGGACAATGGTCCCACAGAAGGGCTGGTGGGGGGCAGGGCAGGAGAACGCCGGACAAAGGGCCTCATTCACCACGCCTGCCACCTCCTCTTCTGCCCTCGGCCCCCCACAAAGTCGTGGTCTTCGTGCCTGCCCCAGGACCGGGCGGCCCACGGCACCTGCCTCCAGGGTCCAGCTCTGCCCCCCGCCCCCAACTTTGCTGTGTGTCGGCAGCACGTCTCTGAGCCTTTTGTTTTCCCGCCTGCTAAAAGCCACAAGTGACAAGCACCTGTTGCTGCAAGCGGTCGCTCTAAAGCGGCTCCACCTCCCGGCAGCTCCCCGAGCACGGCCCTGGCACTGGCTTTTCTCAGATAAGGCCCTCGGGTGGCGGGAGAAGGCGAGGGACGCCCGCCCCGCACTATCCCCCGCCCACACTCCGCGGGCCGAACTCCCGCAGCGCCCGATCCCGCCCTTCTCCGGCGGCCGTGCCCGCTCCCCAACTCGGCCCCGGTCTCCCCTACCTCAGGCTGCACCCCACGGCCCGGAAAGCCAGAGCTCCACACGGGAACCTCGGATCCTCATTTGCATGCCACTTCCTCCCGAAAATCCCCCTGAACTCTCGTTTTCCGTAAGGGTGCTTCCCCGGCCCGCCCCCTCCCGTCCCGCCTCCCCGCGCCCGCTCACCATGATGAGGGGCGCGCCGCCGCCGCCTTGGCAGGCTAACTAGCTCTCCGGGGCCGCCCGCCTGCGCGGAGGGACACGGACCCAGCGGTGGCGCGACCCCCGCCCCGGGCCGCTTTACATAGCCCGGGGGCGGAGCGCGCGCGGCGGGCCGGGGGCGGGGCGGGGCCTCATCGCGCAGGCGCGGCGGGTCGAAACCCGAAACTGACGCGGCGCGGCGCGGGGAGGAAGTTGCCTGGTGTCCAGCCCCGGCCGCCGCGGCGCCTGTGTACCCTTCAGAGTTCCCGAGGAACTCTAGAAAGAGGGGGGCAGTCACCTTTCCTGGGTCACGCTCCGCTTTAGGATGAGCCCAGGGAGGCAAGGTCATGAACGTGCAAGGTCAGATCCTGTCCTTGTTTAAAATTGTGGTATTTTATTCATCGTGGGGTTTAGCGTTGTGGGGTTTACCTGTTGCTTAGTGAGTTTCCTGGAGCCCCGTGAACCACTGCATCTGAAATGCCTCACTCGCCTCACATTAGTGGGGGCCTGGTCCTAGCTAGCCTAACTTCAGCCCTAAACCTTCCAAGGACTGGAGAGATGGAACCAGGATGGCAACAGCCGGGACAGATGAGTAATGTAGTGAAATCCTGGCTCGTCTTCTGAGGCAGCTGTTCAGCGCCACCTCCTCTGCGAAGCCACCGAAAAAGCTGGGTCGGATTTTGGAGAGCTTCCCGTGTACCAAGTGCTGTGCTGAGCACTCAGAGAAGTCTCCTGCCAACCCTGGGGGCAGATACCGTTCTACGGAGGAGGAAGCCAGCTTGTGGCGTCTGATTTACTTCACTGTACCATCTGGAGGTGGCGCAGGTGGAGTCCAGCTGCCACTCTTCCTAGGGACTGCTCCCTGTTCTGAGGCAGCAGCTCTCTTCCTCTGGGCTCCTCCAGCATAATGCCCATTTCAATGCCAGCATTCACTTCTTTGTGCCTGCCAGGCTTCAGCGTGTCCCATCATCACTTCTTCCATCAAGCCTCACACAGTGCCCTGACCACAGCAGTCACTCAGCAAGATGAACCCATGGCCAGTGTCGGCACAAATGTACCTCTCCTCCCAGGACTCTTTCTTCCCCCTCTTTAAGCTAGCTTGGTCCCTTGGAGCTCACCTGTTTCTTCACCATCCTGAAATGCTTTTGCTTGGAAAGTGGTACCCCGAGCGGGGGTCCTCATTCTCTAAGGCTCTTGTGGGTGAGCAGGGAGGCAAAAAGACAGACTCAGGGGTTTTAAGAGTGAAAGATATCTATTATCTATTGAAAGGGGAAATAGTAGCAGAAAGAGGCAGAGGCGACCTGTGGAGCCCAGTCCACATGTTCTCCTATGAGACAAATCTCAGCTTGAAAATCCAAGTCCAGTTGAATAAGTGCCTAAGGTCCCTGGTCCTGATGCCTGCTGCTTCATTCATCTTTTTCATGTTCTTCCATGTCTTCACCATTTTCTGCCTTTGTCACTTCTGCTGTTTCTCCCAGTTCTGTTTGCCCTATTTCTTCTGACTCTCTTCTGCTGTCTTCTGAAACTTGACTCTCCAGTCCTTCTGATTCCCTTCTGTTTAATTCTCCTGAGGGTTTCTGGTCCAGCTCTGGAGGCCTCCTGTAAATTTCTCTTGATTCCATTCTGCCCATTTCTATCGGTTTCCCATCCTCCTCTCCCTCGCTTCCTGCACCCAGGTCTCTGGATGTGCTCTTGGCAACATCTGAGTCTCGCCCTGCGGCTCCCAGCCCTATTCTCTTGAAGGAGCTGGCTTCCTCTACTTCTCTCTGCCTGTTTTCTTCTTGTCCACTCGCTGCGACCCTCAGAATTTCCTGAGACAACTCATCTTCTATCTCTTTCTCACTGTCCGCTGGCTCTCGCTCCCAGTGCTTCATCACCTTCTCAAACTCATCTCTCCCTCTTCTCATGCTTTCCTTCTCATTCCCCAAAGCTGCCTCTCTCAAAGATTCCAATTCAGCTGCCTCTTCTGAAAAACAAGAGAAAGGAAGGAAGAAAAGTAAAAGTTTGTCCATCTCTGGGCCTGGGTTCATCTCAACCCCCTGGGGCCTGTGCTTCTGAGAGACAGCCAGGCACGGTTTCCTGAGCACCAGCCCTGATCCAGACATCGAGTGGGCTGCAGAGGCAGTGTCCTGCGGTTGTCATGGAATTAACAGCATCATGTCAGTGATCTGAGTTTGTCGTCAAAGGACCTGAGACTGATGACAGAGAAATCACAGCCAGTGGTCGCACTGTCAGAATTTAAACCCAGGATAGTCTGATCTCAGAGCACATTCTCTTTCCCTACAAGTAACACAGGTGCTGGGAAATGACAGAGGGGTTCTTTTCTCCAGCCTCCTCATTCTGCATTACTCTTTGTCCCTGGGAAGCACATTCATCATTTATTGGGAAGTTCCCTATCAAAGTATGAGCAGACTGTTAGCAGGAAGTTCAGCTGGAGAGCTATTTTATTGATCAAAAGGATCCAAGCTCCCTGTTTTTATGAGCTACAGAGAAAAGTCACAATGCCCTCCCCATGAGAGTCTCCCCCATTCTCTCTTCCTGGAAGCTCCTGGTCTCTAAGATGCCTGCAGGGGCCGTAGGTTCTGCAGGAAAGAGACCACCGTGTGAAGACCTAGACAATGCTGCCGCCTGCCGTTCCTGGAGGGAAGTGCCTGGCAACTGCCGAGGGCCGCAGGGCCTCCCTGGCACACAGGCTGCCCAGGGGACCAGGGGAGGGGAGGGAGGCCACTGGAGCTTCTGCCCTTTCCTTGCTGTATCTCTTCACACCTATGGCCCCTGTGGCTCCCGAAAGCAGCTCTGAGGGCCTGTGAAGCAGAGGCAGATGCCTTCCCTGAGGGGATCCAGCCACCACATGGCGGGGGCTGGATAATGAAGGGTTGTCATCCGGCTGCTGGGGTGCCCAGAAACCTCACACCCCATCTCCCCCTGGGCCTGGGTCAGAGACAACTTCAGCGTTGGTGCCCGGAGGGGTCACTGCCGCACTGAGGGACTGATACACCACAGCGGGGCAGGCAGAAGTTGTGTACAACTGTCTTTCTCCCTCCGCCCCCCAACCCTGTGTCTTCACCCCTGCTGCTCCCCGCTCACACACAGGAGCCCCTTTGCTGACAGCTCAAATCTCTTGGCTTCCCCGAGGCTGTGGGCTCCTCCAGAGCAGAAGCTGAACCTAAGTCTCCCCCAAATCCCACACCTTCCCAGTGCATGATGAGTGCTTAACTAATATCTGATGAGTTAATTGGAGAAATACAGGAGTGGGCACTCAGAGCAGTGGGGAAGGGCTGGACCTCCTCCTGCACCAAGGAACCCAACCCCAGGACTAGAAGAGCTGCTGGGAAGCACGGACGGGGACCCTGGCGCTCCCTCCTGGCGCTCACCTCTCTCTCTTCTTTCTCTCAGTGTCTCCCTGTAGTCGGTTTTCTTCAGCTCTTCGATGATGCCCTTGTTGGCATCGTCCAAGGCCTGTGGATGGAGAGGAGCTGGTGACTCCTCTTAACCCCTGTTGACCCACACCTTCCCTTTCTTCACCTGAGCCCCAACCCCAGAAGCCAGGGCTCTGCACCAGCCTCGCTGCCCTCCATTTTCTCTGGGCTCCTACGCAAACTCCGGGCCCGGGGTTTAGACTCATGGAGCTGGAATTAGCCACACTAGGTGGCAGGAGATAAACACAACTGCAGGTAACTTGAACTTCAACTCCCTTGGGCTTCGGTATATATTTCAGAGTTGCCTCTCGTCTGCTCATTTCGACCTCTACCAGTAGCTTCTTTCGGTTCCAGCCAATGTGGAGACAGTGAAGCCTCTAAGCAAGGCAGTAAGCCACGGAGGGGACTTGGAAACACACTGCCGGGTGTGACTGGGGTGCTGGCCTGTCTTGAGAGGGGCCCCTGGGGCATCCACAGTTTCCCTGGTGTCCTGGGGCTCAGGCTGTGCCTGTTGTTCCAGGAAGAGCCATGAGAAGCAGCCGGAAACCATCCATGGAGAGACCAGACCAGAGGGACTGCTGATCTGACCACAAGTGCACCTTCCTGCCCAGAGCTGCCAGTACAGGAGGGTAGGCTGACAGGGACCTGGTCTCATGAGGGGTCACCAAGGCCATGGGGTCTTTTCCCTCTTCCTCTCATTTTCAAAACCCTGCCCAGCCTTCAGGGCAACCCCAGACGCCCCGCCTTGATGGGACAGCCCAGCCCTGTCTCGCCCACTCAGGCGCTCACACCCTGGATCCCCTCGTTCCTGTCGCCCTGGCCAGGAACAAGGGGTTTTTGTTTTAACCTTCCCGCTGAGAGCAAGCTTCCTGTGGCCCAGGACCGCAATTGTCACCTTTGGGCTGGGCAGCTCAGAGCCAGCCGGTGGCCAGCAGAGATTTACTGGGTTGGACTGTGGAGCTGTTGCTCTCCGGTTGCAGGGCAATCCTGCAGAAGGGCATTATTAGCGGGGAGAGATGGTGTGCGGGAATTGGGGGGCAGCCCCATGGTTCAGGGAAGGAATGCTCTTCCTCCAGAGGGCGAGATGCACATTTGGGGAGCTGACACCCCCCCCACACACACACATAGCAGGAAGAAGACAGCAGCATGGAAGGGCTAAGCTGCCCTGGGAAGGGAGAAAGGGGGACACAGACTGCCACGAGGTGGAATCTCTCAGGACTGATTTCCCCACCACGACAGGAAAGGGACCCTCACCAGGGTCCTCCACAAACCATGAGCTCACATCCTAAAGCTCTGAGTAGGTCAGGCCACGCCTCTGCCATTCCCAGCCCTCCACGTCCAGGCTGGGTCACCATCTGGGGTCCTTTGGCCCTACTCCTTCTGCCATGGTGAGCCGGACCTCACATCCAGGCCCAGGGGCTCTTTTCTGCCTCCCACAGACCCCTCAGTGCCCGTGGCCTCTGGTGCCTTCAGTGCTCTTGCCCCTTCTCAGCCTGGCCAAACCCGTCTTCCCTGGTCCTTCAAAGCACAGCAGGAGGCCCAACTGGAGAATTCGCCTGTCAATTCCCAGGGTCCCTGCTCCCTTTCCTGAGTTCCCGTTGAACCTTCAGTCTGGTCCCCAAGACAATGCCCCTCATGGTGCCTCCTCATTATTATGCCTGGCCTCTCTTTTAAAGATTTTTATTTATTTATTAGACACAGAGGAAGAGATCACAAGTAGGCAGAGAGGCAGGCCCCCTGCTGAGCAGAGAGCCTGATGCAGGGCTTGATCCCAGGACCCGAGATCATGACCTGAGCCAAAGGCAGAGGCTTAACCCACTGAGCCATCCAGGCGCCCCTCATGCCTGGCCTCTCTTAATCACAGGGGCAAGCTTGCCCAGGACAAGGGCCCTGCTTCATTCATGCCAGTAGATGCTTACTGGGCTCCAGCCACGTGCTGGTGGGAAGCTCATGGCATTTCAACATGGGGAGGCCAGGCCACTCATGCAAACTCTGCATCTTTGAGGTCAGTGTGCTGACCCTCCTGAGGATGCACAGCTGCCTGGAGCAGCTCTGGGAGTGGGGGCCAGTCTGACGCACCTGCAGGCTTCCTCTGGCTTCTCGCCAGTCTGCCTCCCGATGCTTATGGTCTACACCAGCACTATGCAACAGAAATGTCTGCCACCATAAGAATTCGGGGCGCCTGAGTGGCTCAGTGGGTAAGCCTCTGCCTTCGCTCAGGGTCCTGAGATCAAGCCCCGCATCCAGCCCTCTGCCTCAGTGGGGAGCCTGCTGCCTCCTCTCTCTCTGTCTGCCTCTCTGCCTACTTGTGTTCTCTCTCTCTCTGTAAAATAAATAAAATCTTAAAAAAAGAAAAAAAGAATCCTCTAGATCTACACTCTTGGGAACCCACCAGCCACAGGCAGCTATAGAGCCTTTGAAATGTGGCTGTGTGTCTGAGAAACTGAACTTTAAATTTTATTTACTCTTAATTCATTGGCATCTAAATAGCAGTATGTGGCAGGCTGCCTTGCTGAGCAGCAGGGGGCCTCCTCCCTAGGCCTGTGAGGGAGGTGGTCACGCTGTATTTCCTGTTGTCTCAGGGAGGAGGCAGCATTTTCCAAAAGGCAAGCCCTAAAATCAGTTGAGGGTTCAGCCAATATTAAACAAAAGAAAAGGGTGCCTGGGTGGCTCAGTGGGTTAAAGCCTCTGCCTTCGGCTCAGATCATGGTCTTGGGGTCAGGGGATCGAGCGCCG
>NC_081572.1:20037050-20041525 GCF_022355385.1 Mustela nigripes
CATCGAGCGCCACATCGAGCGCCACATCGAGCGCCACATCGAGCGCCACATCGAGCGCCGCATCGAGCCCCGCATCAAGCCCCGCATCGAGCCCTCTGCTCGGCAGGGAGACTGCCTCCTCCCTCTCTCTCTGCCTACTTGTGATCTCTGTATGTCAAATAAATAAATAAAATCTTTTAATAAAAATAAAATAAAATATATAAAAAATAAAAAACAAAAGAAAAGAAAATGGAAACTATGGGAGAATATAACAGGAAATACCAGCATACATAGTTAAAGTAAATATGTTTTGTAAAACTTCCATTTCTATTGTTTATTTCAAATAAAAATAGGTATATTGGGCTGCTGTATAGATTGAGAGCATCAGCGAGCATTTGAAAGGCACTACCCCTGCAGCTGGTGGGTAATAAATACCCGGGCTCTGGCTGACCCACGGGCTGAGGACCCCCCCACGCTCTCCCCGAAGCCAGGGCCCAGCAGGGTGGGCAGCTCACGCTGATGATGGCCTGCTGCGCCTCGTTGTTGTGGACCAGCTTCGCTCTCTCCAGGGCTTTCTCAAAGTTGCTCACGGCCGACTCGAAGTCTCTCAGCTTGACTGGAGAGCAGAGAGGAGGCAAGCACAGGGAGACTGTGACACTGTGTGTTGGACAGTGTGACGGCCCAGCCCCTCCCGGGGTCAGTTAGAAGTCCCAGGCCTCAGGCAGCATCATGGAGCTGCCCATCTCCACCCTTACCACCACATTCCTGGGCCAGCTCACCAATGGCTACCAGAACCTAGGAGCCGGAGCCTTGGCTAGCAGCCCTCTCAGAGAGGTCAGAGAGGGAAGAAGGGTCTGGGCCAGGGCCTGTGCGCACACCATGTGTCACCAGGGCAGAGGGACAATCCCATCTTCCCATCTTGCCCCAACATAGGATTGTTCCAGGAATAGAAACCCATATAAATAAATAAATTAAATAAATAATTTATATATATATATATGGTATATATATATATATGGTACAGAAATACACACACACACACACACACATTTTAAAATAGGCTCCCTGCATGTGGAGCCCGGTACCAGGGCTTGAACTCACGATCCTAAGAGCAAACCTGAGCTAAGAAAAAGAGTCAGAGGCTTAACCAACCGAGCCACCCAGGCGCCCCTGGAAACCGGTATTTTAAAAATGTTCATTCAAACTGACCTCACCTGTTGTGAAGACCAACGGAGATCAGATGAAAAAGGGCTGGCTGTGACTCACTGGCCAGCAGCTGGAGTCCAGCCCCGGCACTGGTGCAATCTGAACCCCGAGAGGAAGCAGCGGCTTGCTCCCCCAGCTGGTGAGTGCTGCAACTGGGACCTCACTGAAGTGGTGTGACTGACTGCCCACGGTTTCTGACAGGAGGCCCCAGGCCCGAAGCTCCGTAGCCAGACTGGATGGCCTCTAGAACCCAGGGGCTCCAAGCAGCTGCATTTGGTTTTTCCATCCCAGAGTGGGGAAACTGAAAGTAGCAGTGACTGCCTGGCTCTCCAGGGGCCTTTGGGGCCAAGCAAGTCCTCAAGAGGAGACTGAGGAGGAGCGCCTGGGTGGTACGGTCTGTTAAGCTTGGGTGCCTGGGTGGCTCAGTGGGTTAAGCCTCTGCCTTCAGCCCAGGTCATGGTCTTGGGATCCTGGGATCGAGCCTTGCATCGGGGTAGGAGTGGGGGGGGGGGTCTCTGCTCAGCGGGGAGCCTGCTTCCCTCCCACCCTCCGCCTCTCTGCCTACTTGTGATCTCTCTGTGCCAAATAAATAAATAAAATCTAAAAATAAAAACAAGCTGAAGCGTCAGACTTGTGGTTTTAGCTTAGGTCCTGACCTCTGGGCTGTGGGATTGGAGCCCTGTTCCTGCCTCCGCCCCAAGCATGGAATCTGCTAAAGTTTCTCCCCACCCCCTTTAAAATAAATAAATAAATCTCTCTCTTTTTAAGATTTATTTATCTATTTTAGAGAGAGAATGCACAGCAGGGAGGGCTGGGGCGGGGAGAGGGAGAGAGAAACTTACGCAGATTTCCTGCTGAGCACGGAGCCCACTTGGGGCTCCATCTCACACCCCTGAGGTCAGCACCTGAACTGAAACCAAGAGTCGGAGGCCTAACTGACTGCACCACCCAGGCGCCCCAGTAAATAAATCTTAAAAAAAAAAAAGACTAAGGACAACACTGACCCTGAGGGGTACATCTCATTTCCCCCTCAGTTTATACTATGCCCTCCTGAGAACAGAAAAGGGTATTAGGAAAAGCTCTAGTACTCACGCCTTCCCCCAGTTTCAAGCTTCCAGGGGTCCTGTCTAACTGTGATTTTAGGGAAGAATCTCTGATTTGTAACGAGGCCCATGAGGCCCTGCAGATCTGGCCCCTCCTCGTCCACCCCATCCAGACCTCCTGGCCCTCAAAGCTGACCCTGGTTTCCCTCAGCTTCTTAAATCCCCCAAACTCCTCGCCACTTTTACATGGTGTTCCTTTGGCTGGAAAGTGCTGTCCTCAGCTTTTAGGATAGTTGGCGGTGCCTTCTCATCCTTAAGGTTTCTGCTTCAAAGTGACTTCCTCAGACATGAAGGCAGGACAAGGTCATCAAAAATTATCCCTACTGTGTGCCCTGCTTGGTGCCTCAAAGGTGCCAAGAAAGTATTTGTGGTAAGAATAATGAATGATGATGCAGCCCCTGCCGCATCACCTCCCCCACTGGGGGTCCGCTGCACCCCCCGGGTAAGGGCCTGGGCTCCACTCCCAGCCTCATTGCTTACTGACCTGTGACCTCCAGCCATTTCCTTCCTAACTTTTTGATTTATGAAATATTTCAAATATACACAAACATAGATGACATATAGTGAGGCCCTATGACTCGTCACCGGGCTTCAACAATTCGAAATACCACCAACTCTGTCTCATCTGTTCTTGCTCACCCCTGCCCCTTGCTGGGTTATTTTAACAACTTTACTGAGGAGTAATTTAGATATTATAAAATGCCCCATTTGTGAGTATACAGTTCAATGACTTTTAGTAATTTGACGGAGTTGTACAATGATCCCCACAACCCAGTTTTAGGACTTTTCCATCAAGCACCTAACATGCTCTCTCTCTGTCAAATAAATAAGTAAATTTTTTTTTTATTAAAGATTTTTATTTTTACTTATCTGACAGAGAGAGACACGGTGAGAGAGGGAACACAAGCTGGGGGAGTGGGAGAGGGAGAAGCAGGCTTCCGCAGAGCAGGGAGCCCAATGTGGGGCTTGATCCCAGGACCCTGAGATCATGACCTGAGCTGAAGGCAGAAGCTTAACAACTGAGCCACCCAGGTGCCCCGATAAATAAAATCTTAAAAAAAAAAAAAAAAAAGGAACATCTGCATCACTCTGGAAACATTCCTCATGTGACCTGGCAGTCAGCTAAACCATGCAGTGCCTCCATTTCCCCATCTTCAAAAGGAGGACAATACTACCTTCATCACTGGCTCACACAGTGATTAAGTGCAAGAATGCACATGAGAAGGGTTCCAAGGCCAGAGAAGGTGGCCCTGTTGATGATGATGCAATGCTGGGCTGATTTGCAGCTGAGATCCTCGGGGCAGCTTCTGGGGTGCTCCCGGCTCTCACGCTTACAAGAGGCACTTACTGCACACCAGTCAAAATGAAGGACTCTATCCCCTACTCTCAGGGGCCACATTCATCTGGCCAGGGACACATTGGGATGATAAGTGTCCCCAGCCCTCATCTGTACCCTCAGCTGGAGGCCTGGGAAAGGTAGTGAGGAGAGTCCTCTCTCTCCATGCCCATACCTTGTGCCTGTGCCACCAGAACACTGGCATTCAGCTGCCACTCAATGTCTCCTTCTTCCTCGGCACACTGCTGGGACTTCTCACCATAATGCTGGGCCTGCCAGGGCTGGTCCAGCTCCAAGTAGCAACGGCCAATCTCATGGAACAGCCAGGTCTTCTCCAGGGTGGTTTTTGCCAGAGGGATCTTCTCTTCCCACCTGAGAATGTGAAGAACCAGGGTCACTTCTTTCCACTCAAACCCATGACTTGGCTGAGCAGAACTCGTTCTCCAGCTACGAGTTCTTTCCCACGCGGGAGTAGAGCCAGTAAAGCTTTAAGAGATTTTGAAATGGCCAGAGCTCCTTTGGTACGTTTACAGATAGAACTGAAACAATTGAAAATCCTGTTTGTAAACTTGCATTGCAAATAACATACAAATAACATTGAAGAGTATTGTTAAATATACAGAAGACAAAATCCACACGGAAGAGATGAGAATGGGGGCACCTGGGTGGCTCAGTGGGTTAAAGCCTCTGCCTTCGGCTCAGGTCGTGATCTCAGGGTCCTGGGATCGAGTCCCGCATCGGGCTCTCTGCTCAGCAGGGAGCCCGCTTCCTTCTCTCTCTCTCTGCCTGCCTCTCTGCCTACTTGTGATCTCTGTCTGTCAAATAAATAAATAAATAAAAATCTTAAAAAA
>NC_081572.1:20041625-20060082 GCF_022355385.1 Mustela nigripes
CTGAGATCACGACCTGAGCCGAAGGCTCAGGTCGTGATCTCAGGGTCCTGGGATCGAGTCCCGCATCGGGCTCTCTGCTCAGCAGGGAGCCCGCTTCCTTCTCTCTCTCTCTGCCTGCCTCTCTGCCTACTTGTGATCTCTGTCTGTCAAATAAATAAATAAATAAAAATCTTAAAAAAAAAAAGAAAAGATGAGAGTGAAAAAAAACAACAACAAATGAGATACCAATAAAGTTAGATGAGGATTAGACCTAGTCATCGTCTCTGGGTAGTGAGATAATTTTTCTGCTGCTCTTTTCTTTTTTCCAAATCAATATATATATTTTAAAGATTTTATTTATTTATTTGAGAGAGAGCATGAGAGGAGAGAGGTCAGTGGGAGAGGCAGACTCCCTGCCAAGCAGGGAGCCCGATGTGGGACTCAATCCCAGGACTCCAGGATCATGACCTGAGCTGAAGGTAGTCGCTTAACCAACTGAGCCACCCAGGCGCCCCTCCAAATCAGTATTTTAACAACAAGCACAAATTTACTACAAAATTTTCTTTTCTAAAAGAGATTTTCTTTTTTTATCTGAGAGAAAGAGAGACAGCATGAGCCCAGAGATGGGCAGAGGGAGAAGCAGACTCCCCACTGAGCAGGAAGTCCAATGGGAGGCTCAATCTCAGGACCCGGGACCATGACCTGAGCCACCCAGGCACCCCTGCAAAACATTTTCTAATAGAAAGATACAAACAGGTGAATGAACTCTCAGACTCCTCTGTCTTTTAGGACATAGACACCAGGGGCCATTCAGGAAACCAAGTGATGTGGAACAGAAGTGTCCCGGTGGATAAGTCTAACTCAGTCTGGAGAGCTCAGCCTCCCTGCCTAGTGAACCCATGACCCCACAGACTCACAGAACAGCCTCAGAAGAGGTCCCTGAGGCCGGCTGATCGATCAGCTCCTGAACTTGCTCAAGGTAAGGAATATCTGGTAGTGCTTGTGAAAAATAGATTCCTGAAGGCTCTTGGCTGGGTCAGTTGGTTAAGCATCTGTCTTCAGCTCAGGTCATGATCCCAGGGTCCTGGGATGGAGTCCTAGTGTTGCTGGGCTCCCTGCTTATTGGGGAGCCTGCTTCGCTCATTCCCTCTGTCCCCCCCCCAACTCATGCTCAGTTCTCTCTCTCTCAAATACATAAATAAACTCTTAAAAAAAGCAAAAAATAAAACAAAAACCAGGTTCCTGGGCTCCAACCCAGACCTGCAGGGTCAGAATTTTAGTGCAGAGATGCCTGTAACTCACACAACTGTACCCCAGGTGATTCCTCTGACTGGGGAATTGTGAGCAGATGCTGATTCAAGTCAATCACCTTAACTGATGAGCCTCAGAGTTGACAAAGGGGTTTGCCCATGGTTACCCAGCAGAGCCAGGAGCCAAACTCAGGTCTTCTGTTTGCCTGGCATGCGGGCCCCAGGCTGGGAGTCTGGTGGGAGGGTGGGAAGTCCTGGCAGTCAGGTGGGGAAGGGGCAGCCGAGGTCACTTACGTGTCAATGGCTTGCTGGAATTTCCCAACTCTGGCAAAAACCCTGCCAATGTTGTCAAGGGCTCTCGACTTAGCATCAGGAAGGTCACTGTGGCGAAGAAGCAGGATATGTTCTTCATTAGAAATTGGCCTAGGGGCGCCTGGGTGGCTCAGTCAGTTAAGCATCTGTCTTCATCTCAGGTCATGATCCCAGGGTCCTGGGATGGAATCCTAGGGTTGTTGGGCTCCCTGCTCAGTGGGGAGTCCTCTTCCCCTCTCCCTCTGCCTCTCTCCCCCAGCCTGCTTGTGCACTCTCGCTTTCTGTCAAATAAATACATTTTTTAAAAAAGATTTATTTATTTACCTAGGTGGGAGGGGCAGAGGCAGAGAATATTTCAAGTAGAGTCCCCACTGAGCAAAGAATCAGAAACGGGGCTCGATCCCATAACCCACGAGATCATGACCTGAGCTGAAACCAAGAGTCAGATGCTTAACCAACTGAGCCAGCCAGGTGCCGCTCAGCTCATGTCTTGATCTCAGGGTCATGAGTTCAAGCCCCATGTTGGGCTCCATGCTAGGTGTGGAGCCTACTTAAGAAAATAAGAGAGAGGAAAAGAGGGAGAGATGGAGGAGGGAGGGAGGAAGAAAGAGAGAAAGAAAGAAAAAGAAACTGGCCATTCTAGGCACTGTGATAACTGAAGAAAAGCAGACAGGGGCCCTGGCGTCAGGAACTTGGGAGTCCAGTCCAGTTGGAGGGATGATGCCCAGGAGGCAGGGCTAGGGCACACAAGTCCTCTCATGCCCTGTGGCATGAATGAACACCACGGGAACCTTTCCAGAGAACAATCAATCACTCAAGAGTTTACACACACGTCCCTTTGATGCAGCAATTTCCTTCTAGGAATTTACCTGGAGAAGATAATGTAACAAGAACGCTTGTTACAGCAGTGTTTATAATAATAAACCTTAGAAACAACCTTAACTGGTGCCCCAGCTCTGACACTTTTTGTGTATACAAAGTCCCTGACACATTCAGTGAAAAAGTCAGATTATAGGAGTGTGTTGCCCCATCTGTGCTAAAAATAAATAGGCAGGCTTAAGGCATGATGCTGTGTTCCTGGCCTGATAGTGGAAGAAGGGGCCACACAGGAGGCGCACAGAGAACTGAGTGGGAGTCTAGAAGGTGGAAAAGGCTGGAAACAGGTTCTCCCTGGAGCCTGTGCGGGGCATGGCCTTGCCAACGCCTTGGTTCTGGCCCAGGGAGAATGCCTTCAGACTTCTAACCTTCAGAACTACAAAAGAATGAATGTGGGGTGTCTGGGTGGCACAGGCAGTTAAGCGTCAGACTCTTGGTTTCAGCTCAGGTCATGATCTCTGGGCCCTGATCTCAGGGTTGGGAGACTAAACCCCGCATTGAGCTCTGTGCTCAGTATGGAGTCTGCTTAGGATTCTGTCTCTCTCTCTCTCTTTCCCCCTCTTCCCCTGCTCGTTCACTCTCTCTCTCTTTCAAGTGAGTAAATAAATAAAATCTTTTTTTTTAAAGATTTTATTTATTTATTTGACAGAGAGAGATCACAAGTAGACAGAGAGGCAGGCAGAGAGAGAGAGAGAGGGAAGCAGGCTCCCCGCTGAGCAGAGAGCCTGATGCGGGACTCGATCCCAGGACCCTGAGATCATGACCTGAGCCAAAGGCAGTGGCTTAACCCACTGTGCCACCCAGGCACCCCCAAATAAAATCTTTAAAAAAACTGAATTTGTTTTAACTTACCAAAAAAGAAGTGAATGAATAAAAAGTGGGCATTTTTTTTTTTAAGAATTTATTTTCAAGCAATCTCTACCCCTCGTGTGGGGCTCCAAGTCCAATCCGAGATCAAGAGTCATGTGCTCCACTGACTGAGCCAGTCAGGCACTCCCCAAAATTGGCATTTTTAAGAAGATTTTATTTATTTATTTGACAGAGAGAAATCACAAGTAGGCAGAGAGATGGGCAAAGAGAGAGGGGGGGAAGAGGCTCCCCACTGAGCAGAGAGTCTGATGTGGGGCTTGATCCCAGGACCCTGAGATCATGACCCGAGCCAAAGGCAGAGGCTTAACCCACTGAGCCACCCAAGCGCCCCAAAATGGGCATTTTTAAAAGCAGAGAAGATGTAAGTCTAGCTATTAACAGTGATTATCCAAGGGAAATGAAAGTATGACGGAAACTACCCATTTATCCATATTGTTTGAATTGTCTACAGTATTTCTGTAACATCAGAAAAGAAATTAAGATATTTTCTTTTTTCTTAAAAGATTTTATTTATTTATTTATTTGAGAGAGAGAGAGAGAGGAGAGAGCACAAGAAGGGGGAGGGGCAGAGGGAGAGAGAAAAGCAGACTCCCCACTGAGCAGGGAGCCCAATGCGATGTGGCGCTCCACCCCAGGACCCTGAGATCATGACCTGAGTGGAAGGCAGATGCTTAACCAACTGAGCCACCCAGGTGCCTATGAGATTAAGATAATTCCATTAAAAAAGGAGATAATTGCTCCCCTTACATCGGTTCTTTACCATTACTACCATATGAACATTGTTCTGTTATAAAATTCTTCCCCAACAAATCAGAAAAATGTCCCCCAATGCACACCCAGCATCTCCTCCCACTCTCCTTCCTCTTTGTCCCTCAAGGCCCTGGCAGCCAGTGGGCTCCTATGTCCCCCATGACACTTTGCTCCCTGGACTCATTCTCCCCCAACCGTGGCCAAAGCTGCCTTTAAAACATGCACATCTCGGGGCGTCTGGGTGGCTCAGTGGGTTAAGCCGCTGCCTTCGGCTCAGGTCATGATCTCAGAGTCCTGGGATCGAGCCCTGCATCAGGCTCTCTGCTCAGCGGGGGGCTTGCTTCCTCCTCTCTCTCTGCCTGCCTCTCTGCCTACTTGTGATCTCTGTCAAATAAATAAATAAAATCTTTAAAAAAAAAATGCACATCTCATCAAGACATCCCTCTCTCCACAGAAGCACGCACACAAATGTTGCTGTGCTTGATGGCAAAAGTGGAACAGTCTGAGTGTCCCACAGTGATGTAGCTAAAGAAATGGCTATGCACACTGAAATTCCTTTTCTCTGGAGCCGTTTGAAGAATGAGGCCTTTTCCAAGACACATTCTTCTTAAAAATCATAAAAAATAAATTGCTTTTAAGAATCCTAGGTATGGGGGCACCTGGGTGGCTCAGTGGGTTAAAGCTTCTGCCTTTGGCTCAGGTCATAATCTCAGAGTCCTGGGATCGACCCCACGTCGGGCTCTCTGCTCAGCGGGGAGCCTGCTTGCCCCTCTCCCTCTCTCTCTCTGCCTGCCTCTCTGCCTACTTGTGATCTCTGTCTGTCAAATAAATAAATAAAATCTTAAAAAAAAAAATCCTAGGTATGTGCATAGGTACATAAATATGTAGTTAAATACATTGAAAAGGGGCCAGAAGGTAAATGAGTGGCGTGTGGTGGTGGGAGGTGGGGATGGGGAAGACATCCACGTTCGGCTTGCATCGTGGTGCCCCAGAGTTCTAGACCAAGTACAACACTAACCCTAGTACTTGTGTGAAAATAGACTCCTCCTCAGTCCTCAGTCCTCCCCAGCATGGGACCCAGACTGCTACTCCCCACAGGTCTTGACCCCGCGCCCTGCATCTCTCATCCCTGCCACTTCTTTCTGCCTAGGGTGCCCCTCTCCCTCCCCATCGTCCACTTGGCTGACCTGTCCTGTCTGGAACCCCGAGCTCCTAGCAGTGCTCCCACCTGCCTCTCTCCCTGGACCTATGGCCTTTCTGTGCACCTGGTGCTCCCACAGCTGCTCTGATGGAGGCCCCCCTTATAGAATGGGGACTCAGGTACAGCATGATAAATGAATGAATAAGTTGTAATATGTTAATTGATTCACATTCTATGAGAAGAAATAACAATAACAAGGAGAAAGTGCTATTTCTCATTGCAATCAAATCACCTAGAGTATCTGGAGGGGAAAATGAGGGCTGGGGCCACTGGAGATGCTTCTGAGACAAGCTGGGGTTTGATCTGTGCCTTGAGGGCCAGGAGGCTTTGGAGGTGGGGAGCCCATAGGAGGCATGGCTGATTAGAATGAGGGAGAGCCTGAACAAACAAGACCAGAGGCCTTGTGGGTGGTAAAAAGGGACTAACGTTGTCTGAGGAACAGCTTCGTTTATTTAGCTGCTTGGCAGGCATTAATCACCTACTGTGCAGAAGGTGCTGGGAAGAGAAAGAGATGTAAGACAGTCCCTTCCAAAATCCATAGTCTAACAGGGGAGCCATGATCCACATGGAGTGTAGAGAGAGAGCACCCAGGGCGGGGGAGACTTCTAAACCATGTGGGGGACACTTGGAATTTTCCCGGAGGGAGAGACATTTACAATTGTGAAGGACGGGAAGGGGGAGTTGATGAAGAAAGAGAAGGGAGTCGTGTTTAGGGGCTGTAGGAGCAGAGCCACAAGGGGGTGGGGGGGGGCGCTCAGGATGCCCAGGGGCCTGGACAGAATTGGGTCCACTGGGGCCAGGAGAAGTCAGTTCAGGAAGAGCAGCCTGAACTGAGCAGAATTGGAAGCTGGAACTTTATCCCAGTCCTACCACTGGACTGGTTCCGTACAGAAGGGCCAGCTGGGCTGCAGGAAACCCAGGTCGGAGAAATCGGGCAAGAAGTGAGAAGGGTCTGGACTGAGCTGTGGCAGGGAAACAGAAAAGCGCCATGGAGACAGGAAGGAGGAGGCCCAAACAACGTGGAGGCTGGCTGGGCACGAGCACGGAGAGAGGTGTCTG
Source organism: Mustela nigripes (assembly GCF_022355385.1). Classification (NCBI taxonomy): domain Eukaryota; kingdom Metazoa; phylum Chordata; class Mammalia; order Carnivora; family Mustelidae; genus Mustela; species Mustela nigripes. The sequence continues at coordinate 20,047,923 of NC_081572.1, forward strand.
GGAAGCTGTCTAGCTCCTTCCTGGGGACCGAGTGACCAATAACAGTGCCTTCCTCACAGAGAGGGAACCTTGGAGCAAGAGGTTTGGGAGGAAGATAAGGGATTCCACTTTGGACATGTTAAATGTGGGGTTCCTTTGGGACATCTAAGGTGGAAATGTCTTGGAATCAGTTGGATATGCAGGCCTGGGGCTCAGGAGGGAGGTCTGCTGAGAAGTTAAGACTATAAGTGAGTGTTAAGGGCACAGGAGATGGTTGGGCCCATGGTACTGTGCCTATGTATTTTATTTAATCCTCATCATCTCTATGAATCAGTATTAATATACCTTCATTAGAGATGAGCAAACCGAGAAGACAAGCAACTTAATCAAATCCACACAGCTTCCGACTACCAAAGCCAGGAATCAAAAGTCAGCTTTGTCTCCAAAGCTGTTGCTTGTGTTCTGCTTCTGGAATGGCCAATACCAGATACTTCTCAGCATGGCAAAGGCCAGGGAGAAATGAACTGGGAATGAATAGCACGTGGGGCTCAGGTGAGTGAGGAGAGGGTGGGGTGGTTAAGAAATACAGTTTGAAGGGTGCCTGGGTGGCTTAGTGGGTTAGAGCCTCTGCCGTCGGCTCAGGTCATGATCCCAGGGTCCTGGGATCGAGCCCTGCATCGGACTCTCTACTCAGCAGGGAGCCTGCTTCCCCTCTCTCTCTGCCTGCCTCTCTGCCTGCCTCTCTGCTTACTTGTGATCTCTGTCAAATAAATAAAAAAAGAAAGAAAAGAAATACAGTTTGAGGGCACCTGGGTGGCTCAGTCTATTAAGCATCTGACTCTTGATTTTAGCTCAGGCCATGGTCTTGGGGTCATGAGATTGAGCCCCATATCGGGCTCTGCACTCAGCATGGAGTTTGCTGGAGATTCTTTCCCCCTCCCTCTCCTTTCCCTTCTGCTCCTCTCCCCCAACTCATGCTCACTCTCCCTCTAATTAAGTAAGTAAATCTTTTAAGAAAAAGAAATGTGGTTTGACCCAAATGGAGGAGTGACATGGGAGGACTGCGTGGAAGCAGGTTCAGATAGGGCCTTGAGTGCCAGGTGAAGGCATGCGGTTTTAACCTGCAGGCAACGAGGGGCCAGGGCTTGTGTGTCAGCACGGGAAGAACTGCTGGATGAAAGGCAGGTCTCTGGAGGTGGTGCGTGGGAACAGCTGGAGGCAGGGAGAGCAGAGACCTGCCCTGCGAGTGGAAATCGGATGATGGGAGGTAGGGAGAGGCTCAGACTGTGGGGCAACTGGACACTGAGCAGGAGAAAGTCAGGGAGGGCTCCAAAGGTTAGAACCAGGATGCCCAGCAAGGGATGGCACCTTTGAGAGGTACCCTCAAGTCTGGGGAAGAGGCGATGGTTGGTATTAGTATGGTTATGGACACCTGGCACCGTCCTGAGATCTTTACTGGACTTCTGCCTGTCCTCTCCCACCCTCTCAGGAAGGGGGGGACTGTCATGCCCCCTGGACGGCAGAGACCTGGCTGGGAGAGGTGAAGTGACTTGCCCACAACTGCAGGGTACAATTCTGAAGCCTTGCTCACTCTGACTCCAGAGCCCAGGCTCTCAGCCAGCGCCATAGTATCTGAGGCCCTGCTTGATCTGCCCCCTGCCATCTGGTCTGGCCACCCCTTGGCCACTCTTCCCCTGGCACTACTCTGTGCTTTCTGGCTTTGAGCTTCCTCCTGCCTGCTTCAGGGTCCTCCCACAGACTGACTGCGTTCCCCAGTGCCTAGTGAAATCCTCCTGGAATGCACTTCTCCTAGCGCTGCGTCCCCTACATGTCCTCCGTGACACTGGCCACGATTACCGTCTTTAGCTATGTCACTTTCTGTTTTACATCTGCAGAGAGATGACCCTTTTATCTGGTCCCTGTGGCATTCCTGAGGCTGGCAGCAGCTGGCAGGTCTGGGATTGATGTGTGCTTGTTGAGGTGATTTAAGAATGGACCTGTCCCCTCAGAATCAAACCTTTGGGAGTTTTTTGGCGTTCTAAGCCACTGCCTTCCTCTTTGTGGCAAAAAAAGCTTGGGTGCCTGGGTGGTTCAGTGGGTTAAGCCTCTGCCTTCGGCTCAGGTCATGATCTCAGGGTGCTGGGATCGAGCCCCACATCAGGCTCTCTGCTCGGCAGGGAGCCTGCTTCCCCCTGTCTTTCTTTGCCTGCCTCTCTGCCTACTTGTGACCTCTATCTGTCAAATAAATAAATAAAATCTTGGGCGGGGGGAGCTGACAATCTAGGTCTGCCTCTTCGCCTCAGTCCTGGGAGCTCACCCACCAGCAGCCCTGGCAAAAGGCTCGTGTGCAACCTCTGCCCTGCTCTCTGTAGGGCCCCGCCGCTCGGCCTGCCCGGGGCACTCACTATTGCTTGGCGATCTCCAAATCCTTTCTGTGGCTCTGCAGGGCTGCGACCATCTGCCCTAGCTCGATTTGGGCATTCCCTATGCAGCTGTACAAGTTTCCAACCAGCTCGTCCTTGTTGGGCACCTCCTCTTTGTTCCATTCGAGCACTTTCTTCAGCACTTTCTCCGCTTTCTGAAGGCTCCCATCAGCACTGCCGCTGGTCAACACTGGGAAGGGAAACGGGGGACATGGAGGTGGCAGCAGTCTCCTGAGGCTGATGGGAAGACCTGCCTCCCCCCAGATCCGATCTGCAGGCCAACGGAACCTCGGGCCCCTGTGTGGCTCTCCCACCACCGGGCAAAGGTCTCGCCCTTCTGAGAATAGCACCCACACATGTCTATGTCCTCGAGGCTCTTGAGGATGTAATGGGCTGTCTGTGAGGGACGGCGTTTGCGGTCCCGCAGCCACTTCTCTTGCATCAGCTTCCGGTCCCGCTCCCTGGCGTAGATGGGCTTCTGCTGCCTCCAGAAGTTACTGCGGGTGTCCAGGTAGTTGATGCCTGTCATGATGAGGTCCTCCACAGTCAGGCCATGCTTGATGGTGCCCTTGATCAGGTCTGGGAAAAATGGTGTGAGGAGGAAGTGACTGGAACTGGCGTCTGAGGGAGCCGCCTCCTCCTGCCTGGGGATTCCTATTGTGGGGTCCCCAGTGGGGAGTACTGTTCGGAGCTGGGGAAAGCAAGGGCAGGTAGGTAGCAGAGTAGCTCTTCTAGGTGAAGCCAGATCCCCTCTTTCAGGTATTCCCATGGTGTAGAACTTTGCACACAGGCCTCTTATGGCAAGATACAAGGAGCTAATGGAAGGGGCAGCTGGCAGATGGCTGTCTGGAAGGACCACAGCCCTCGGGCCCCCTTATTTCAGGTTGTGTCCTCTGAGGAGACTGAGTATGAATGCACAACCTGGCCCCGGTTGCCAGTGCCAAGGGATTGCGTGGGTGCCAAGTGGGCCAGGGCTGGCAGGGAGCTGGAGGGTGTGCCCGCCTGCCTGACCACAGAGGTTAGAGCTGGTAGCAAAATGGCAAGGCCTTTTGGGGTAATTTTCAGGCCACCCCCTTCTCCACAGAAGCTCCTCCATAGGAAAGTGTTCAGACCGCTGATCGAGAAGTGCTTCAGGCTCCTGAGACACAGACCTGTGGGGAACCCTGCGGATAGCCTCGGGAGGGCAGTTCTGGAGAAAAGGCATTTGACTCAAGGATGATCCCTGCTCAGGCTTAGGAGCTAATGGCAATACTCCCACCCTCCCATTTCATTTCAAGGCTCTGCCCTACTTCCTGTCACTGCCAGCACGGTATAGTGGAAAGAGCATTAGACTGGAGGTGAGGAGGCCAGCCTCTGGGGTCGACTTCACCATGAACTTGCTTGTCATCTTGGACAAGTTGCTCCCCATTCAGGGTCTTTCTTTCCTTATCTATAAAAGGAGGGAGTAGACCAGATGAGATGTCGGAACATTCTAGTACTACTATCATAGGATCCCCCTCCTAGCACATCCGAGCTGGATTCCTTTGCCCTTTCTACAAATTGAAGGCGCAGGGGATATCCCTCCAGGGACTCAGGTGACAAAGGAACCCCAATCTCTAGGATTCCCTCCCAGGGGTACCATAGAGCTAAGAGCACTGGTTCTGAAACTGGGCATCCTAGATTCAAACCCAAGAGCCATGTCACCATTTACCAATATGTAACTTTCTCGGTGAGTTACTTAATCTTTCTGCACCTGAGTTTCCTCACCTATAAAAAAGAATACTAGGAAATTCTGTCCATAAACTATTGTTACATGACAGGCTCTCTCTCAGCTCATGTATTAAGCACCTGCCTGGGATTTCTTTTGCCCCAAGTTCCCTGTTGCAAACAAAGTATCTGAAACCTTCATCCAGTAGGAGCTTCTCCAGATACTCCTTGTCCACGTAGAGCTCGCCCAGGAGCTGGCGGACAATCTTCTCACTCTTGAGTGAGCCCTTCCGCTTAGACTCCCTCTGGGGGTGATGTACGAGTTGTCTCATGGGATGAGGCTTCTGCTGGGCTTTCATACTCTGGAAAGATGGAGCAATACCCAGTAGAGCCTCAACAAGGAGCACCGAGCACCTGGACATGGTCCCAGAATCTGTGATCCCAGACATCTCCTCCAGGACCTCTCTGTGGGCCAAGAACCATGGAGTGGTCTGGTCTGGGAACAGCTAGATTCCCAAGACCCCCCTGGAGCTGGGGCAGAATCCCAAAGCTGCCCATGATGGAGCTGACTGCCCCCAGGTTAGAGGGCCACTGAGACCTCCAGCACATGTGGGCACGTCCTTGAGAGCAATATGACATCAGAACCAAAGCCCTTACCTCAGCTTGCTTGCTTAAGAAGGATAGATCCCCTTTGTTCTCTAGCTTAACTGAAGAAGGACCTGTAAGGAAAGAGGCTGGGCTCAGGTGTGCCAGGCCCTCAAGCATGACCTATCACATATTTTTATGTAGAAATGGCTGCCTTTGGCAGGAAGGGGTAGAGGTTGTGGCAAAGCTGGCTCTGAGGTAGCCCAGCAGGTTGATGGTAGAGGATGTTTGGAATAACACTCTCCGAAGAGCTAGGCAGCCAGATTTCCAAACAAAGGCAGTCCCTGAGCACTGAGGGAGCTCTCCATCCCCAGCAATTTCCACACTCTGCCACCCACAGTGGCAAACTCTTGCTCTCCTCCCTCCTCCCCCTTGCCACTAAGCCAATGGGTAAGGCCAGTCCTTGGTGCGTTCAGATTTCGCATCTGGCTTAGAAAACAACCAGAAGTTGCAGAACTGAGCATCAGGATCAATGGCTGGTCCTCTGGGTGGACAGATTAGTTCCTAATCTTCAACAAAATCAGCAGCAACTAAATCCAAACATGAGACTCCCTCCAGGCCTGGTGGTAGCTGCTCACTCATTGTACTTCCAAGCCCAAGGATTCCAAGACCCTCCCTGGATAAGGGTATAGGTCCCATGGTCACTCACTTCCTACTGAGTTGTTGATGGCTTCTTGGGCTTTCTGAATTCCAACTTTGAATTCTCGGTCAGGCCGCAGCTTGTAGCCTCGATGATAGAACACCAAGGCAAACTCAAAGTCTCCCATGGTATACAGGGTCTCAGCCTTTTGTAAAATTCCCTGAAATGAGAGGAAATCAAATTGAGGTGGCAGAAAAGGCCTTATAGGACTTAAGTGTGGTAGAGCAGAGGGTCCTGGGTTGAGGATCAAGGTTGGGATACAGGGACAGGTATAGCTAGGTAAGTGACCTAGGGAGAGAAAAAGGCATCAAACCCTAGGCAGTCTGGCTGGTTCCTCAACTTCTTCTCATCAGATGCTGCCACAGGCAATGGCAGTGGTGAAAGCCAGATTGAGTCACCTTACAGAAAGTCGGGTCACCCTGGAGTGAAGCCTCAGCATCCTTCAGGGACTTCTCCAACTCTCCCATCTTCAGGAAGCACTTGGATCGGGCAACCAGGCCATTCTTATCTCCATTCTGAAGGTGAAGAGCCTAAGAAAGGAACCACCCAGGTTGACAGGCATCAGGCAGCACAACGTAGAAGCTTGACAGGAAAGAGCATCCCACCCCCCCACGCCAGCATTTCAAGGGGATTCCTCAGACCAGCAAACAGGTCTCTGGAACTTTCCAAACCAAAAGCAGCATGACACTGATCTTCGTTCAGTTCACTGATTGTCTGCCTGTAGCTCATCTCGAACAAGGTCAAATCACTGGCTACTGTGAAAGCCCCTGGTGGAGATGTGTGAATGTACCACTCGGTGGATATACTGAATTTCTCAAATGTCGGGGATTCCTCCAGTCCACTCAGGCAACAGAAGCTTGGGATTTTTAGCGCATACCCAATTCAACCACAAACCCCAAATGGCTGCACAACACTCAAAATGCATTTCAGAGGCTAAGCATTCTGAAGGCTAACGAAATGGTTTTAGGACATCTGCAACTTGAGTCATCCATTCCCCTAACTCTCTCTTCTTACCTAGCTTGTTGTGAATGAATCATATTTCAGGAGATCAAGATGAAAATGCTAGCAAAACTGAAACTGCGATTTGGATAGTAAAGTGGGAATGGAACATTTCTCCTGGTCCCTGTGTCCTCTCTTCTGTTTGAAATCATCCCTGGAGGGGCATGGGGGTGGCTCAGTCAGCTGGGCATCTGCCTCTTGATTTTGGCTAAGGTTATGATCTCAGGGTTGAGAGATCAAGCCCCAGGCAGGGCTCTGCGTTTAGTGGGGAGTCTGCTTCTCTCCTTCTCCTGCTCCCTCTGACCCTTCCTCCACATGAGCGCACACACACTCTCTCTCAAAATAAGTAAATAAATAAATCTTTAAAAAAAGAAAAGAAAAGAAAAGGGGTGCCTGGGTGGCTCAGTTGGTTAAGCGGCTGCCTTTGGCTCAGATCATGATTCCAAGCTCCTGTCTGGCTCCCTGCTCAGTGGGGAGCCTGCTTCTCTCTTTCCTGCTCCCCCTGTTTGTGCTCTCTCTCTTTCTCTCTCCCTGTCAAATAAGTAAATAAATAAAAATTTTAAAAAAGATTGGGGCGCCTGGGTGGCTCAGTGGGTTAAGCCGCTGCCTTCGGCTCAGGTCATGATCTCAGGGTCCTGGGATCGAGGCCCGCATCGGGCTCTCTGCTCAGCAGGGAGCCTGCTTCCTCCTCTCTCTCTGCCTGCCTCTCTGCCTGCTTGTGATCTCTCTCTGTCAAATAAATAAATAAAATCTTTAAAAAAAAAAAAAAAAAAAAATTTTAAAAAAGAAAAGAAAAGAAAATCATCAATAGAGCTGTGATGTACTGTCATTCCTGAGGCATCATACTGTACCCACACCTTTCTAAGACTTTTCTACTTTTCCAGGAACAGGAAGTAGCTACTGGCTTTTGTGGAAGAAGTCTACTTCTCTCACCAAAGCTATTTTCCCTCGGGGTGTTCTTTTCTCTCTGCCGGAAGGAGAATGGGTGGGGGCAGGGCTCCTGAACTCAGCTGTTGATCCATGGGGCCAACCAATCTGGTTTTAGGGTGTGATTGGTGATTGAAAGGGACTCAAGACTGGGTAGCAGTGGAAAAGCTTGACTTTAGCAGGAGTCCTGAGAATGGTTAGAGGGCTATCCTACCATTCCCTCTTGATCAAGAAGTAGGCTATACATTGTAAAAGACATTGTGGTAAGAACAGCTAATTGCTTGGGGGCGCCTGTGTGGCACAGTTTGTTGAGCAACCCGACTCTTGATTTCAGCTCAGGTCGTGATCTCAGGGTCTTGAGATCCAGCCCTAAATGGGACTCCCCGCTCAGGATGGAGTCTGCTGGGGACTCTCTCTCCCTCCTCCACTCCCCCAGCCCCAGTGCACACTCTATCTCTCTCTTTCTCTAAAATAAATAAATAAAATCTTTTTAAAAAAAGAACATCAAATAGCTTACTTGTGAGGGAGTATGTATGATGGTTAGCACCTCAGCACTGGAATCTGAGTGCCTGGGTTTGAAAACTTTCTCTTGCCAGTTCAGTGATCTCGGCCATCTACTCAAGTTCTGTATCACTTTCCTCAACTATAAAATGGAGTAGTAACAGAACCTCCCTCATAGGGTTGTCTAATATCTTGGATATTAGTGCCTGATATCCTAAAACAGCACCCAATCTCCATAGGGTGGGGTTGAGCAATTGGTACTACGATTATATATAATAGTGTTATGTACTGGCCCTCTTCTGCGAGCAGCTGTGTGCTTGAGATTTCACTGCTTGTCCACGCAGCCTCCAAGCCCATTCCCCAGCCAAGGATGGGAAATTGCGGCTGCTCTGTGGGAAGAAGCCAGTCACACAACAGTCCAGTAAAAAAATAGAAGCCGCTCTTGGGTTATTCACAGGCAGAAGGCAAGTGGGAAATGGTAGAAAGTGGCGAGGCAGTGACAGTAGAGCGCCAGTCAGGAACAAATGAATAAGAGAAACAACAGGGTCCTCCGGGTACCATGGGGACCTCGGTGTTATCAGGAATCAGAAGTGATGGGTAATGGGTAGGTTCAGAGCCCGACTACGACTCACGTTGCTGAAGCTGTGGGCGGCTTTAGAGAACTCTCCGCACAGATACAGCCGCTCGCCCTCCGCCATATAAGAGGGAAAGGTGCTTCGCAAGCTGTCAGCTTCTGGGTCCGACATGGTGGCCGGATTCGGTGACGCTGAAGCAGAAAAAGGGAGGAAAAGAAGCCGGAGAACCTCCGTCGCCTTGTGGAAGCCTCGTCTCTTAGCAACCGGGAAGCGTAGAGTTGCTTCCGGCCCCTCCCCTCGCTCCCCAGCTCCCCCCGGGCGGGAGGCCGCGGTACATCCGCCGCCAGCGTGCGCATGCGCCGGCCCAGCAGGGCGTGGGCAAGGGCGTGATGAGCGCTTGGCGGTTGACTGCCTAGAGACTGCACTGGGCAATGTTTGCTCTTGACCGCTCCGTTGGCTTTGTCCTGAGAGTCGTGCCTGGTGTCCAGAATTTACAGCCAGTAAAGGTTGGAAGAGGATTGAGGGCAGAATTCCAAATAGGGATAAGGTATACGTGGCAAGGACATGTGCACCTTGTACCGCCACATTCAGGATGTGAGGATTTGCAAAGGAAATCATGAAGACAACGTTGGGTTCAACCTTAATTTAACACATTTACTGAGCACCTGCTAGTGGTAGGCTCTGATCAAGGCCTCTCCGCACGTCTCTTTCTATTCCCTCACTCTCTTGGGCCAAAAAGGTAGACTAGATTCTGCTAGGTTCCTGCGAACACCCTGCCTTTGCGACATTACTTTTAAAAAACATCAATTTCCAAAGCCAATGAGATCTTGACCTCCATTAAGGCAGGGACCCTGTCATAACCTTGTGTTTCCAGAATTCAACCGTCTGGCACATAGTAGGAGCTAAATAAATCATTCTTAAAGTTTAAATAGTTAAGAGATGGTTTTAACTCTACACACGTACACACCAATGATTACATGTAAAGCTGGAGAAATCTGAGTAAGATCAGTGGATCATATCACCGTCTGTTTTCTGTTGTTCTTGTACTTGAGTTTTTCAGGATGTTACCATTTTTAGGGGAACCGGGGAAAGGGTACATGGGATCTTTTTATTTTTTTTTTAAGATTTTATTTATTTATTAGAGAGAGAGAGGGAGAGGACACAGGTAGGGGGAGTTGGAGAGGGAGAAGCAGGCTTCCTGCGGAGCAAGGAGCCAGATGAGGGGCTCCATCCCAGGACCCCAGGATCACAACCTGAGCCCAAGGCAGATGCTTAATTACTGAGCCACCCAAGCACCCCCTTTTTATTATTTCTTACAACTGACTATGAATATATAATTATTTCAAAATAAAAGTGTAATTAAGAAAAGAATGCCTTTAATGCCAAGATAAAAATAATAATAATAATAATAATATGGTTTCTTCCTTGGAAGTGTCTGGTCTAGTCAGGGAGGAAGATGCATAGACAATAATGACTTCCCAAAGTGATGTTGAGTTATTCGAAGTTCTGTGTGCCTATGAAGGAGATGAGAACAGATGAGTGAAAAACTCGGTCAGGAGCTCTGCTGGATTAGAGACAGATTTACAGAAGAGGTCACATTTGAGCCGAGGGTGAGTAGGAATGGTGCCCAAGAGACCTAAGTAGGGAAAGAGGTAAACAAAGGCCAGTGGTGTGTAAGGAGCTGCAGCCCTATGCACTGGAGTGAAATTCATCCTGTTCTATGTTATTAAGATGGGCACATGGGTGAGTTGAACACATTGCTGAAGTGACCAGAAGTTAATTGGAAAATCCTCCGGCAAAGAGGAAATCTATAGGTTTAATTCAATCTCAATTAAAAAAAAAAAGTTTTTAAATAATTGACAAGCTGAGGGGCACCTGGGTGGCTCAGTGGGATGAGTGTCCACCTTCAGCTCAGGTCATGATCCACTGAGCCCCGCATAAGGCTCCCTGCTTGGTGGGGAGCCTGCTTCTCCCTCTCCTTTTGCCCCTACCCCTCACTAGTGTTCTCTCTCTTGCTCTGCTCTCTTTCTCTCAAATAAGTAATTTTTTTAAACTTTAAAATAATATTTGTTTAAAAAATTTTTTAAATATACAATTCTATAAATACATACTTAATCAACCAAAAACAAAACAGTGCCTCCTAGGAATATGGAAGTAGGGCAGGGAGGGATAGAATACAAAGGAGTACGAGAGGATTTGGGGGTTGGGGGGGTGAAGGAATATGCATTACCTTGACTGTATTTTCACGATGTATACCAGTGTTAAAACTCATCAGGTTGTACACATTAATTGTGTACAGTTTATTGTACATCAGTTAAGCACCAGTAAAGCTGTTACAAAAAAAAAAAAAAGCACAGTTAGGGGACATCAAGGTAGCTCAGTCGGTTAAGCTCCTGACTTGATTTCAGCTCAGGTCAAGATCTCTGGGTTGTGATATCGAGCCTGTGTAGGCTCTGCCCTCAGCAGGGAGTCTGCTTGAGATTCTCTCTCCCTCTGCCTCTCCACCTGTTCGTTCTCTCATACTCTCTGTCTCTAAAAAATAAATAAGAGGGGTGGGAGGTCGGGGTACCAGGTGGTGGGTATTATAGAGGGCACGGATTGCATGGAGCACTGGGTGTGGTACAAAAACAATGAATACTGTTATGCTGAAAATAAATTTAAAAAACTTTTTAACCCCCCCCCCCAAATACAGCTATTATAGCAATAATACTGTGTGTTTTTTTGATGGATTACAGAGCTCTTTGTGATCTTGACAGAATCCTGATGATGGATGGAGTCACACACTATTTTCCTGGTTTCTTAGATGAAACAATGAGGCTGAGAGAAGTGGCAGGGCTTTCCCAAAACCGCATCACCAGGAAATAGGTGAACTGGGCTGGGGCCCAGGCCTAGGTTGGATTGGTTAGGGTCAAAAGGCCTAGAATTTGTTCCCAACCTGTTCCAGCCATTTATTAGCTGGATTCCTTACATTATATCTCCCTTTTTTTCTTTATGTTTCTTTCTACTGTGAAATGTATCCTAGGTGCAAGAACATATATAAAATTTACATATACAGTTTATTAAATAACTATACAATGAACAGCCATGCAATCATCTCACAGGTAAGTCAAGAAACATTACCAACCCGGGGCTCCCTGTGAGACTCCTTCCCAATCACAATCTCATCCCTGCACTACCCCTTCTCCATGTAACCACCACCTTCCTGGTTACTGCCCTGGTCTGAGCCCTCACTGGCTCCCTCCAGGATTACTGTAATATCTTTCTAATTCTCTTTGTTCTACCCTTGCCTCCTTCCTTCTCAGCACAGCAGTTAGAATATTCCTTTAAAGAGGCACCTGGCTGGTTGAGTGGGTAGAGTATGTGACTCTTGATCTTGGGGTCATGAGTCTAAGTAAGTCCCGTGTTGGGTGTAGAGCTTACTTTAAAAAAAAAAAAAAAAAAAGAGGGACGCCTGAGTGGCTCAGTTGGTTGGGCAGCTGCCTTCGGCTCAGGTCATGATCCCAGCGTCCTGGGATCAAGTCCCACATTGGGCTCCTTGCGCGGAACAAAATCTTAAAAATAAAAAAATAAAAAATAAATAAATAAATAAATAAAAAGAAAGGAAAAAAGGGCACCTGGGTGGCTCAGTGGGTTGAGCCTCTGCCTTCGGCTCAGGTCGTGGTCTCAGGGTGCTGGGATTGAGCCCCACATCAGTCTCTCTTGCTCGGCGGGGAGCCTGCTTCTCCCTCTCTCTCTGCCTGCCTCTCTGTCTACTTGTGATCTCTCTCTGTGTCAAATAAATAAAT
>NC_081572.1:20060482-20085477 GCF_022355385.1 Mustela nigripes
AGAGGGAGAGAGAGTGAGCGAGCACAGGCAGACAGAGAGGCAGGCAGAGGCAGAGGGAGAAGCAGGCTCCCTGCCGAGCAAGGAGCCCGATGTGGGACTCTATCCCAGGACCCTGGGACGATGACCCGAGCCGAAGGCAGCTGCTTAACCAACTGAGCCACCTAGGCGTCCCAATAAATATCTTTTTAAAAAAGGATGTTAAAAAAAGTAATAAAATTGCCCTATTAAAAAATATATTTCTTTTTTTTTTATAAATTTTATTTATTTTATTTGACAGAGAGAGAGATCACAAGTAGGCAGAGAGGCAGGCAGAGACAGAGGGGGAAGCAGGCTCCCTGCTGAGCAGAAAGCCCGATGCGGAGCTCGATCCCAGGACCCTGAGATCATGACCTGAGCCGAAGGCAGCAGCTTAATCCACTGAGCCACCCAGGCGCCCCGAAAAATATATTTCTTTTAAAATACAAGTCAGATCCTGTCATTTTTATGTTCAAAACCCTACAGTTTCACACAGAATAAAAGCTACTCTCCCCATCACTCCCTGTGCTCTGGCCACCTGGCCTCTTAACTCTTCCTTGAACAGGAAAATAGCAGACATGCTCCTCCTGGGGCCTTCACTCTGGGTGTTCTTGCAGCCCCAAATGGCTTGAAATTGGGTCTGGACTGCTCCCACCTGGCTACTTAACTGACCTTCTCCCCTCCTTCCTGTATTCAAATTTCTCCTCTGTAATGAGGCTTCCCCCAACCACCCTATTTAAACTGTAACCTTGGGTGCCTGGGTGGCTCAGTGGGTTAAGCCTCTGCCTTCGGCTCAGTTTTAGTATATGTGCTGCCGAAGGGAGCACTCTGCCTTCGGCTCAGGTCATGATCTCAGCGTCCTGGGATCGAGTCCTGCATTAGGCTCCCTGCTTGGCAGGGAGTCTGCTTCCTCCTCTCTCTGCCTGCCTCTCTGCCTACTTGTGATCTCTGTCAAATAAATAAATAAAATCTTAAAAACAAACAAACAAAAAAACAACTGCAACCTCTTTGTCCTTGGTTACTGCTGTTTCCTGGATAAAATGGGAGCTAAGCAAGGCTGAACATCTTTGCTTGTCTGATTCATTGTTGCTCCCGCGCCTACAACAGAACACACTGCAGGTGTTCAGTCAAGATGGATTGAAGGAAAGAACTAGAATCCAGTTTTTTTGTAATAACCATTTCCTTGCTTTTCTTGGCACCTTTCCCACCTATGTATCCATTCCAAATAGTTAGAACTTAGGGGGCACCACAGTGGCTCAATCATTAAACATCTGTCTTCAGCTCAGGTCCTGATCCCAGGGTCCTGGGATCGAGCTTCATGTCGGGCTCCCTGCTCAGTGGGGAGCCTGCTTCTCCCTCTCCCACTCCCCCTGCTTGTGTTCCCTCTCTCATCATCTCTCTGTCAAATAAATAAATACAATCTTTAAAAAAAATAATAGAATTTAGGTTTGTTTGTTTGTTTTAACTCAATGTAAATTGAAACATACTGCATATGTACCTTCTATGTTCTATTTTCTTTTGCTCAACATTATGTTTTTGGGATTCATTCAAGTTGTTGTGTGTGGCTGCAATTCATTCATTTTCCCCTGCTGTCAAGTTTTTCCTTGCGTGAATCATATCACAACCTATCCAACCATTCAACCTTTGAAGGAAGTCTGGGCTCTGCCTAGTTTTGGACAATCTCCCAGGCATTTCCAGGCACACGTGTATATGAGACTCTCCTGGGTATACCTAGGAGTGGCGCTGCAAGTTCTTCGTGTATGTGTCTCTTCAGTTTTATGAGATAATGCCAGATGGTTTCCAAAGTGACGCATCCATCTGCCCTCCCTAGGTCTGCCCATCTGCAGCCTGGTCTCTCCTTTGGGCCCTTGTGTCGCCTGTATTACCTTTGTAAAATAAGGATTGGACAAAGGGATTTCTGAGGTCTCTTTTGAGTCTGATGTTCCGTGATTCTGTGATCAAGGAGGCCTAAAAAAGCAGCACCACATCCTTGAGGCAGCGCTTAAGTTCCAGGGAGAGAGGCAAGTGCAACTCGTGCATGGAAGGAGGCCTTCAAGCCCCCACGGTTGAGGCATAGTCCTAGACTCTAAAGACTGGGGTCAAGGTAGGGACTCTGGCCCTCACAAGGCTAGCAATTCTCATCCGTACCACAACTTCTGCTTCCGCCTGCCCTTCCAAGAATTTCCAAACACAGAACATGGCAGAGACGCAAGAGCAAAAGTAATAAATTCGTTCAGAGATGAAGTTAACAATGTCAAGTCAAAGTCAAGGGTAAGTGATGTGTTTTGGGGAGGAGCTGCAGGTTCGGTCTGGACAGGAAATGGCATACAGTCTTCCTAAGGGGAGGCATTTTGAAAGAGGAAGAGAAGAAGGAATTTCCCAGGAACACACCTGGTGAGGATGAAGCAGTGTCAATTTTTAAAATTTTTTTATTTATTTTATTTGAAAAATAAAAGAGAGAGCAAGAGAGGGGGCATGCAAAAGAGAGAGCAAGAGCAGGGGGCAGAGGGAGAAGCAGACACCCTGATGAACAGGGAGCCCAATGTGGGGCTTGATCCCAGGACCCCAAGATCATGACCCGAGCTAAAGGCCAGTGCTTAACCGACTGAGCCACCCACGTGCCCCAATGGCAATTTTTTAAAAAAGATTTTATTCATTTATTTTATAGACAGAGATCACAAGTAGACAGAGAGTCAGGCAGAGACAGAGAGTGGGAAGCAGACTCCCTGCTGAGCAAAGAGCTTGAGTGAGGAACTCGATCCCAGGACTCTGAGAGCATGACCTGAGCAGAAGGCAGTGGCTTAACCCACTGAGACACGCAGGCACCACCACCCCCACCTCCGCCCAGACCCATTGGCAATTTTTAAGACAGAGTGAGGGCAGAGCTGGGAGCAGACTCTGGGAAGAGGTCAGACAGGAGCTGCTTGAGCTGGCTGGAGAATGTTTCCTGTGCCCAGAAGCTGGCTCTGGCCACACCTCCCTGGGGAGTTTCCCCAGGACACCCCGGGGTCTTGGCCAATTGGAGATTGGTCGGTGCTGGGCAAAAAGTGAAAACTGCAAGACTGAGAAGCTGCCCGGTTCTTTACAGGGCAGGTCATGATGGGCCTCCGGTGTAAACCCCTATGTCTGGTTGTTGCTGGGAGACATGTGGGTTTAGAACTGCACACACAGGTAGATGCTTATCCTGGCTGCATCTTTTCCTTCCTCTTCCATCCTCCTATAATTTCTTTCCTTCGTTTACATGTTCATTCTAGCATTTATTCAGACATATATACGGTGAGTGCTTAATGTGTGTGCCTACCCCCAGGATGTCAAAAGGAACAGGGCACCGTCCTGGGTTTTGAGGCGCTTCCAGCCAAGTGGGGGGAGAATCACTAGATCTGATTTTCTTTCCCTCCTCCTCACCTACTAGGTGGTAATGGACAGGGCGAGACACCTGCCAAAGGGTCAGTTGCTCACCTGCAAACCATGACGAAGCTTGGCTCAAGGGGTTGCCGTGTGAAGTCTGCTTTGGCACCCATCCCTTTCACGTAATAGGTGTTCAATGAATAGTAACTAAAGTGGATTAAATCTAGGAGGGAGGCAGTGGGTAGTCCAGTGCTACTGGGGTGGAATGCCTGTGGCCTGGGCACAGAGATTGTGCCTCTATTCTCCTGTATCTGTTGACATGGACTTGTCTTCCAGCCCAATATAGAAGAAGAGGGAGGTGATTCAAATGGCAAACACAGGAGAGTTTAGAGCTTTTAAGTCAGGAAGGTAAGAAAATGGGGCCCAGATTAATCATTTTGGAGCAGAAAAGTTTCTGCGCAAGCATGGTGGGGTAATGAGACAGTTTTTCCTGGAGGGATTGAGAGCTGTTGGGGAAAGACCTAGGATGGAACCACTCAGAGAACTGAAAAATCCCACTGCTTGGCTGGCTCGTGGAAACTCTGGTCCACACCTCTCCTCTCTCACTTCCTAGGAAGCTCCTTTCTTGTTGCCCCCTTCCAGAATTACTCACATGTAGGCCTGGCAACTCCTATATGGGGAACACAATCTCTCAGCAAATATTTACTGAGTGTTTACTACATACCAGACCCTATTCAAAGTGTTGGAGACACAGCAGTGAAGAAAACAAAGAGCTTGATCTTCAGGTACATATGCACATATATAGCAGATGGACAAATTGTTAGAACTGGAATTGCTGGGGCAAAACCATGGGCATTGAAAATTATTATCGATATTGGCAAACTGGTGAACATTTTGTTACAGTTTATGTTCTACATAACTCTACAGTTATGGATGAGGCTTTCTGGATGAGTGTATCTTTCTGACCAGAAGGATCATTTCTACACAAGTGATTCCTCCTGACTACAACCTTCTTGCTAGCTTCCAAACATCTGGAGTTGCTATCTCCCCAATGCCACAAATGGAGAACTTTTTTTTTTTTTGAGTACTTCTACAATTATTATTATTATTATTATTATTTTTATTTATTTGACAGAGATCACAAGTAGGCAGAGAGGCAGGCAGAGAGAGAGAGAGAGAGGAGGAAGTAGGCTTCCTGCCGAGCAGAGAGCCCGATGCGGGGCTCAATCCCAGGACCCTGAGATCATGACCCCAGCCAAAGGCAGAGGCTTCAACCCACTGAACCACCCAGGCGCCCCCTGGAGTACTTCTTCATAGGAGATGACTTTATCTACTGAGAGGTGACCCTTCAAGATTTGTGCTTTTGGGGTGGTCCTTGATAGGGTTGGAGTTCAATCCATACAGGAATAGAAGACTCTTAAGGATTACCAGCAGAGAAGAGGTGAAGAGTTGTTCTTTCAAAAGGATGATTGGGGGGCACCTGGGTGGCTCAGTGGGTTAAGCCGCTGCCTTCGGCTCAGGTCATGATCTCAGGGTCCTGGGATCGAGTCCCGCATGGGTCTCTCTGCTCAGCAGGGAGCCTGCTTCCCTCTCTCTCTCTCTCTCTGCCTGCCTCTCTGCCTACTTGTGATCTCTCTCTGTCAAATAAATACATAAAATCTTAAAAAAAAAAAAAAAAAAAAAGGATGATTGGGAGGAAAGGGACCAGAAAGTGACATCATCAGGGATCATTTGGTTCAGGTATGGGTAGCAAATTTAGCTGCCTGCCACACTCCTGACTACAACTGGATTGGGGGAAGGAGGGCTTCCATAAGTTTTTGTCCACAAGAATGTCGCAACGTTGTTGCAGCGTCAGTATGACCTGGGTGCTTGGCAGGGGCACAGGCATGGCGATTCTCTGCACACACTGGGCTGACCCTTTCACCTGATCTGGTCACGGCTCCATTGGTTCTCCCTCCTGGGGATAGGTAGCTGTTAGGGTCAAATAAGTGCTCAGAAGACCTACAGGACTGGGGTGAAAGCTCCAGAATCAGGAGCAGTAAATATATGTCCTGGTTTCAGGGACTGCCTGATTTCAAATATTCTGCTCCCCTAGTTCACTGGCACCTGTCGGACCGGGTGATCCAGTTTTTGGTTTGGAAAATAGCCTGTCTCACGGGCAGTGGAGAAAGGGGAGGTAACAGTTCATTCATTCCAGTGTGGAAGCTTGGGATGGGGGGATAAGGGGAAGGAGACCCGCAGAGATAGCCTCGCCCTGCGTTGCTAGTATCTGCTAGTATCTCCCGTTCAGTTCTCAGCTCTGCGAGAAGTGAGCGGGACGCAAAACGGTGTGATAAGCACCCACCAGCCCCACTCACTCCACTCCATTCCGGCCCTATCCCACATTGGGAGGTCTGATCTGATCTCTCAGTCTTGCCCCACCGGCTCAATGGAGAGGGCCCGTGAGCAAATGCAAAAGCAGTCTGCCACAGCTATGTGAAAAGCCGGGCTAAACAACTGGGTTCAGTGTGGTCGATTTTAGGTAGCTGGGATACGGACATTAGTTTCTCCCAAAGGGAGAGAAGGCGGAGTCTCCAGGTCCCCAAAACTGTGCTACAGCCGGATCCGCCAAACCCACCCCCCCATCGCTACCTTCCGAGCGGCGGTCGGCCCAGCCCCTAAGAGATCAGGCCACCGCCCCCTGCCCCGTACTTTCTCCTCGCAGCGTAGCCCGGCCCATCTCCCCACACCGAGGCCCCGCCCCCGTCCCCGCCCCAGTCCTGTGGACTCCGAAGAGGCGGTGCCCGCCAGCCGTCTGGACGGACGCTCCGGATGGACTACAAGTCCCAGCAGCCCTTGAGTCCCGCCCCTGGGGGCGGAGCTATACCGGGCAGCGAATTGGGAGGAGCTCTGGCGCTCAGGCTAGGGAACGCGTGTGACCAATCGCGGGACCTCTCGCGCCGTGAGCCGATGGGGGCGGGGAGAAGCCCGTAGGGGCCAGGACAAAAGCCGGATCCCGGGCGGCTGCGTGAGGCTGGAGCGCTCCGGGCTTTGGGCGCTGAGGCGGGGCCTGCGGAGGGAGCGCCGCGCACGGACTCTTGCAGAGAGGTTAGTAGCGGGCAGCTGCTTTCGCGGGAGGGACCCCACTTGCCCCAGGAGCTTCCTGCCTCCCTCCCCCAACCCGGAACCGCCTTCCCGGACGCCGGCTTGGTGCTCACGTGTCGTCGCTGCACCTGCTTAGAAGTTTTGGGGGTCTTCGCTTTAGGTTAGCCTTCGCTCGGAACCCCGGCCGGTGGCCGCGTGTGGACTACCCCACCCCCACACTCCCGCATTCCAGTTTCTGGGAGTTTGCACAGGGTGTGCCGTCGTACTGGCTTCTCTTCCCTCCGCCAAACTGCATTTGCACTATCCAGGCGCCCCTTACCCCGACCGGGGCCGGTCCTCGAGCCTCTTCGGGCTTTCGCGGGCTCCCTGTTGTCCCCATCCGGGTCTCCCCACCGGATGCGGGGGACGGGAAGTAGAAAGAGTGGTGGCCACTCGCCCCACTCCTACCCGGGCACAGGCCCTTCCTCTGTTTTTCGTGGAGAGTCGACTGAGTCTCGCGCCGAGAAAGTGGAGGGAGCGAGTGGGGCGCGCAGCCTTGGCGGGCCACGCGGGGCCGGGCTGCTCCAGGGTGCCCGAGGCCTGGCCGCGCCGCCAGGACCTGCCTGTGGGGCAGCGGCGCGGGAAGGACTCTCCTCGCCCTGGAGGTGCCGTCGCGCCTAGCGTCTAAGCGACAGATGGCCGGGGTGCCAGTCCCCCTCCCCACCTCAGGCGCTGACATGGAGCCGGCCGAGGCTGGATTCTGAAGGAGCCCGAGGATGCTGCCGCCGCCCTCCTGTAGAGCCTGGCAGAGGGCCAGACCCAGTGCCGTCTGCCCTCTCCAACCTTGGCAGATACGGTGCAATACCGAGGACTTCTGCCACTGGGTGGTCCCCTGGGGTCTGTATGGCTGGAGGACTTTGGAGAGCGGGGAGGAGCAGTGCATGGCAGTTTGGCCAGGCAGCCCACTTCTTCCACTCTTCAACTTTGCTCTTTCAGCCAGCGCAGGTCCTTGAATATCTGAAGTACTGGGTGAGGGAAAGCTGGTAGACCCCAGCTGCCCAGGGCTGGTGATTTTCATTTCTGAGCAACAGAATTTCTGTTCAACAGCGTGGGCCAGCGTGACAGGAAGAGCCCTTGGACATGGGGCAGCGGGTGTTTCTGTCTCCATTCTGACACTATGCTTGCTGTAGTGGGGGACCTTCACAGAGTTCTGCCTCTCCCCTTCACCCCAGGAATTGCTTGTCCTCTCAAAAACAAAACCCACACCAATACTATGGAAGCTAATCTAGAGAAGAGTGCTCTTTGTCTTTCCAGAGAGAGACCCTAAGTAGCATCCCCAGTGCTTCCTCTGCACTGGCTGTGTCCCAGCCGTGCGTTCCCCGGGCACAGGCTCCTTTCATTCAGCCTTGCTGTGGGTTGCTTCAGTCCTCAGTGGCTGCCGTGGAGGAACCCAATCCTGGGTCACTTACCTGTCTGCAGAAAAGACCCCATTCAGCACATAAAGTCCTTCCATCGGGGAGATAGAGTGAGAGAGAAAGAGAGTGTGTATTTGTGGTCAAGTTCCTTGACATGATTACCCCCAAGTGATTTATACTTTTACTTGTTATTAGGTGACCATTCCTGGGGCCCCAAAGCAGACCCCTGGGATCTTAGCTCTGTCCTAAATCCCCCTATCATCAGTTCGACAGCATATTTAGTTCCTGGGGAGGCAGCCTAAGACTTCGGTGGGGTCGATCTCCAGACCCAGATTGGTCTACACTTTTTTTTTTTTTAACACTTAAGTCCCAGTGTCACTAGAGTAGATGCTCATAACAGGTGGTCTGTGGTCACAATCATAAGCACCTTAAAATGATATCCAGGGTCAGGTAGGGGCACATTTTTCTGGGCTTCAGGTGCTCAGGAGTCTGAGACCTCAAATGGGTTAAGAGCCACTGCCCTAGAGAGACTTCTGGGACCCCTCTGAACATTTCATTTGCAAGTTTTCTCCACCCCGGCTACTCCCTGGGTTTGTGAGCCTTACCCTCCATTGGTGACTATGCAGAGGCCAGATTCTTTCCCCACGGTTACTCTATGGTAAATCCTGTCTTGGCCTTGAAAGGGTCTGCCCCATCTAAGCCAAAGTGCTCTGGTGGCATATCTGTTGTTTTGGTAAGCTGGCAAATCTGTTCTATCCTGTATCGTCCCCGTGTTGTGTCTCCTTACCCCACCTCCCTATACGCGGTAGAAATGAACTCTTGGGTCTGAGATTTGATCTGGGGCTCAATAAATTGGAGATTTTTCAGCCTAGAACATCCCTTTTCTCAGCCTTATCCTTTGCCTGCTTTGGAAGGTGCCAGATTGGGGGGTGGGGTGGGGGTTGAGACATTGTTCTGGTAGTGTGTATCAGACTGCTTTCTGCTGGGGAGGCTTAGCTGAGGAGCTCCTTCGTCCTGGAGTTTGATGTGTCTGAACCACTGAGGGTGGTCAGCAGCTGCCCTGAGTCTCCTTTCCCTGTCTGATCTGCCCTGGGTTGCACTCTGTTTGGGAGGTGGGGGCAGGTGTACCCATCTGATTTCAGGACCAGTTTTTCTGGTCTGAAGTCAAGAAGGTTGGGAAATGGAGCTGGAGTGGGTGGGGGGTGGAGGACTATGGGACACTGGGGCCAGCTGAGGCATCGCCTTTGGAAACTCATTTTGAGTTGGAGCCGGAAGTCATCCCAGGGGAAGGCCAGAAAAGGGAACATTTCTTTTGAGCCCCTTCCCAGCTACCCCACTTTGGGCCAGACACCAGACTGAAAGCACCCATTGTGCTAAGCTAGAGACGAGCTGGGAGGCTGAGGGGGCCGGCCAAGCCAGGCTTAGAACCTGAAGCCCCAGCCTGGCCATTTGGGAGAGAAGTGGAGTGTGTCCTCTGGAACTTTGGCCTTCCCCCGAGCTGGGGATGGAGACCAACCTTCCTGGGTGTATAAACGAGCCCAGTCTCTAACCCCACCCTCCTTCATTTGAACTTGACTTTTTTTCCCCAGCAATTTCAGCAGCTTCAGTTCTGGATCTTTGTGGGAGAGAGTGGAATGACTTTTCCTGATCTGGCCAAACTCTTAGCGTGAATGATGGTTTGCTTTCCCTCCTCTTGCCTCTGTTCCTCTTCCCAACTTGCTTCTCTCTCTCTCTACCCTAGAGAGAATGGATGTGTCAGGGCACAGTGGGAGTGGGGGAAGATAAAGAAATTGTCGTCACAGACCCTTCTGTGAGGTGAAGGGGGACCCGGCCTGGCCTTGGGAGAAAAACTCTCAGACTGAGGTGTGAGATTGTCTGGGGACCAGGAATAAGAGGTTTTGGGTTCAAGTCCTGCATCCCCCTGCTTATTAGTTTGACTTTTTGGGCAAGTTACCTTAATTCCTCTGAGCTTTTAGTCCTCATCTAAGAAATGGGTATATTTCAGTGTGCCTCACAGGAGTGTCTCCATGTGTGTGACAGAGGATGACTTCTCCTCCAGTTCTGGCTCAGTTAGAAGTGACCAGTATAGGGCAGTCCCTAGGGAGGCCTGTGTTTTGCTTAGAGCTGGATGATTCAGTGGGGCGGGTGGGATGCACTGAAGGTCACTGTTCCCTTGCCCTGTGTCTGCTCTGAACTCAGGGACGGGAGTCTAGTGTCCTGGGAGAAATAAACTCGGAGATGACGCTTCCTCTTGGCTCCTCGGGGGCTTGATCCTGCTTGAGGTTAAGCAACTCACTGCCTGGCCCTCAGCCTGGTGAGGAGTATAAGTGGGTGAAGTGGGTGAGTCTGGGTGTGGGGGAGACAAAACCTGTAGGGGGAGTAAAGGCAGCATTGCACAATTCTGGCTGGGCGCCCCATAGGTCAGAGAACCAAAGGGTGTGTTCCAGTGTCTGTGTGGGACCTCGGGTGGCACCAGTGCTCCGGTTTGGATCACATCACTGATATTCCTGTCTCCCCATCCAGCTGCCTTTTGTTCCAAGATAAATGTAAGCTGGTTTGCTGAGAAGAAGTAAGAGACCGGGTTGAGGCCAAGAGTCCCGGGGAAGAGGCCACCTTTGTCTTTCTCCATCATCTTCTCTCTCCCATCATTTCCTGATCCTCCTTTCTTGACCCTCAGAAGCGCTCATTGAGATCTCCCTTCCATCCCTCCTGCTGCGCCAGTCCTCATTCCCTCTCTTGAGGAGCACCGAGATCTGGTTTTATTGTTTGGGGGCCACAAGACATGGGTCTGTTTCCCCTGCCCCCTCCCACCAACTCCTGTTCCCCCACCAGGTAGAGCAGGTCCCTCTGCAGCCATGTCGGCCAAGGCGATTTCGGAGCAGACTGGCAAAGAACTCCTTTACAAGTACATCTGCACCACCTCGGCCATCCAGAACCGGTTCAAGTATGCCCGGGTCACCCCTGACACAGACTGGGCCCGGCTGCTGCAAGACCACCCTTGGCTCCTCAGCCAGGTGAGCCCGCCCTCGCCGGACCCTTCTTCCGTGCCCGGGGTCAAAGGAAGAGGAAGGATGGGTTTGGTGGAGACGGCGTAGCAGGTCACGTGATAGCAGACTGCTCACATCGTTGGGCAGCATGCAGTGGGCCGAGCGGGGTTTCATGTTCTGCCGTGGGCCCCACATGTCAAGGTGCCCTGGGAGAGCACGTGGGCTTGGAGCTAGAAAAACTGGAGTCCAGATCGAAGCTCTCTGTTGATAAACCATGTCACCTGGAGCAAGCCGTTTTACCTTTCTTGAGTGTCCGGTTCCCCGTCTGTCGGACTGGTGGAACACTCACCTGTGAGCTGTCCGGTTCAGCAGTAATGTCTGGAAAGCATTCAGTGTGCCAGCCGGCACTTGGTCGGTGCTCAGGGAAAGTAGTGTGTGCCCCATTCCCCCAGGTAGACACAGCAGGAATGTCAAAGGTCTATGAGGAAGCGTGCCATGGGCTCTGTGTAGAGTGGCCAGCAGCCTTGGGCGGCCAGCGTGGAGTTGAGCCTCCTCTGTCCGGCTCCCTGCAGGGCCACTGTTGGGAAGGGGAGACTTCCCGGGCGTGGCCCAGGGAGCAGGACCAGGACCCATGGCGGCTTCCGGGGGTGCGTGTTCCGTCCCACTGCCTCAGGAGGTGATGCCTCCCCTGGCTCACAGTGTGTGAGCGGCGCTTAGGGTCTACTTGCTGGCCTTATCGGCAGGATCGAGGACCGGGATGGAACTGACCAGATCTCTAAGGTCCTTTGTCACCCCAGGGCTATCCCTCTGCCCCTCCTTTTGGAGCACAGGTGCTGGTCCATATTCTGAGGATTTCATGGTTCAGTGAAGCTAAGATAGCACATAGGGAGGTTAGGGAATCACTCATTCAGCTGGTACTCCGTGCCAGGCCCCATCCTAGGCACGGATGGCTCTAGATCCTTGGCTGTCAAAAGAAAGGTGTAGGCTGGGATAGGGGAGGGAAGCTTCTAGGAGTTGACCTGAAGAATGGGTAAGTGGATTGGAAGCCATACAGGCTGTTCTGTGCTTTGGGACCCCAAACTATAGCCTTTGGCTCTCCTTTTTCTTTCCTTGCTCTAAGTACAAACCCCTCTCATTCCAGAGCTTGGTGGTCAAGCCAGACCAGCTGATCAAACGGCGTGGAAAGCTAGGCCTTGTGGGAGTCAACCTCACTCTGGAAGGCGTTAAGTCCTGGCTGAAACCACGGCTGGGGCAGGAGACCACCGTGAGTGCATGGGAACAGCCGGGGTGGAGGCAATGTGGGAACAGAAGCAGATGCGGTCCCCTCCAGATCAGGAGGGTGCGTGGATCACCCCACACCCAGCCACCCTGCAGCGTGGGGAAGGCGAGGGTCCCGCAGGGCTAACTTGAGCAGGAGGGCCAGGCCTGCTGATCGCTTCCAGCTCTGCCATCGGTGAATGGCAAGATGGGCTGCAGAGTCACCCCAACACAGTTTCTGGCCAGGTGGAAACGGTCTGTTTCTTAAAGGCAAACATGGAGATGGGTCTCTGAGGCCCTTTCTGGGAACTCCATTCTTTTCAGTTTCCAGAAAGGGCACGGCAGCTCATGACGTGTATATCTAAGAGGGTGGGTAAGAAGAAGTTCCAGAAAGGAGAGGCAGACTCGTTTAGGCAGAGACATTATGGGGCCAGAGCCTCGGATGAGGCTGTGAATACTGAAGGGTAAATTCGGTTCTTGGCTTCTCCCAGCTTGGTGGTTAATGTCAGCTCTGGAGATGAATGCTAGAGGGAGAGATGGTTCGGGAAGATCTAGGAGAGGCTCGGGGATAAAATTGTGGTTCTCCTTCTTGCTATTACAAGGGTCTGGGAAACAGGAAAGGGGGAGGGGGCTGAGGCGTCCCCGAGACCGGGGAGGGTGTGCTGTCCTGTCTTGGGTGACTGTGACCAGGAGTGTGCTGTCCTCTCCCTTGGCTGTCCCAGAAGTAGGATGAGGATGGTGGTGGAGCCAGCTTTCTCTCTCTCTGGTCTTTCTGAAATCAGCTCTTTGTGGTAATTTCCCAGTTTCTGGCTCTTGGAGTAAAGAGGGCTTTTGAAAGTCACTCGTGGACCAGGGGGCAGAGGGATCTTGACTGGCCTTTGTGCTTGCAGGCCTGTGGGGAGAGAACCGCAGGGTTGGGGGCTGAGTGGTACCCCCATGGCAGTCCTCATGCTCCCTTCTCCTTGGCTGGCTGTTGGGAGGGGGATGTCAGCGCCTGCAGGAGCGGGTCATTACCTCTGACAGATCACTGTCTGGTCCCTGACTCAGCAGTGACGCATGCGGGCGGGCGGGGGCTTCGGGACACACTGGGATGAGGGCTGTCTAGCCTCAGTGGCTGCCAGGAACACACTCAAACTGATTAGCTCTGCAGGCCTGTTGTCCTCAGCCAGAAAAGTGTGCGTGAAGTGTCCCCACACCCCACCACCGCCTCCCGCTCCCATCCCTGCTCATTCCTTGGGCCTGGACTTCCGTCCTTGGTCTGGGTTTCTCTGCTTGAGCTCTGGGATGGAGAGCCTTGATTGGTCTGGGCTCTTTAATTTGTGCGACTGATGGCAGGAGGGAGAGGACTCCTGATGTCTGTGCTTCAGGGCTGGGGCAGTGTTGTCAGCCTAGCTCATTTTGTCAGCCTCAGAGAGGAGGCAGAACAAGAAGGTGTGAGGTCAATACACTTCCAGGTGTGGCCACCACAGGGGCAGTGGGCGGAAGAGGGGGATCTCGTGGAGACTGCTGTAGCTTAGGGGTCTGGACACATTGCCCTGGTTTCTGGAAAAATCTCTCTCTGTCAGATGTTGTGGCCTTAGTACTTGGGTCCCGCCTCTGATGGGATGGCCGGGTGGAGGGAGCAGAGGGCAGCTGTCCTGCTCTGGGGAGCAAGGCCTGCTGTCCATCTAGACTTCAGCTTCCTCAATCCCCACAGGTGGGCAAGGCCAGAGGCTTCCTCAAGAATTTTCTGATCGAGCCCTTCGTTCCCCACAGTCAGGTATGTGTGAGGTAGCTCCAAGCTGGGTCCTCTCCCTCCTCCCTTTGTGTTTGTTGACCCTAAAATGCGAAAGGAAGAAATCAAGCTGCTGGAGAAAAGTCAAAGGGACCACAGTCTCTGAAGTTGTACCTAGGGTCTGAGGGTGCCATGGAGCAGGGAGGCCAGAGACGGAGCAGGGAGGAGTGGGGGTTGGTCACAGAGGGGGCTGCTCAGTGCTCGGATGAGAAGGACTTGAATTGAAGGCAGGCACCCTTCCCCAGGTCAGGTCCCTGTGCCTGAGGCTGGACTGTCAGCTAGCTAGGCAGTGGCCTCTTCTCTCCCCTTCCTCTGAGGGGAAGATGGTGCACAGGTATCCTGGGTGAGTGCTCTAGGGCTTTAGAAATGAGACCGCAGGGGCTGGACTCGCCAGTTCAGTGCTCCTCAACTACGTGGTGCTGCCTTCCCCTTCAAGGCAGAGGAGTTCTACGTCTGCATCTATGCTACCCGAGAAGGGGACTACGTCCTGTTCCACCATGAAGGTGGGGTGGATGTGGGCGACGTGGATGCCAAAGCCCAGAAAATGCTCGTTGGCGTGGACAAGAAACTGAATCCTGAGGATGTCAAGAAACACCTGTTGGTCCATGCTCCTGGAGACAAGAAAGAGTTGAGTGAGAGGGAGGGCTGGCAGGGGGCGGCAGGGGGGGCGGCAGGGGGGCGGCAGCGGCTGACAGCTCTGGGCATGGAGCGGGGAAGGAGGCAAGGCCGGCTTCCCTGTGTGGGCGTCCACCCTGCCTCACCCCAGCATCTGGGTGGGAGGGTAGGTACAGTCCTTCCCTGTCCCGAGGAGGGTGTTGGGTGCTGACGGGAGGCTGGCTCAGACTGAAACACGTTGTCTGTGTCTGTCACCTCGCTGCCCCTGTCTGTCTGGCGCCGCCGCCTCCAGCTTCATGCCTGACAGCTCCTTTCCGCCTCAGTGGCTGAAGAGTGATGTCCAGAGAGCAGGGTTCACTGAGGAAAGAGAGAGGGTGGCAGGGCCAGTATGGGGAAGTGGAGCTGTCGGTGGCAGTGAGAGATTGTTGGGGGGCTGCTGAGCCCGCTCCCTGGCTCCCTGAGGACTGACCATCCCTCTCTCCTTCCTCCTTTAGGATTCTGGCCAGTTTTATTTCCGGCCTCTTCAATTTCTATGAGGATTTGTATTTCACCTACCTCGAGATCAACCCCCTTGGTAACTGGCTGTGTTGGGGGAGGGAGGGTACTGAGCAAGGGGCAGTTATAACAGGGTCCTGGTGCCTGTGGTAACCCTGGCCTTGACCTTGGGAACATCAGACTGGCCCCCCCACCCCGCTGCCCCCACTTATAGAGGGCACTATAGACTGGTGTATGTTTGCAGAGGGATATCTGGGCTCATGGAGTGCAGTCTCCTGTTTCTGAGCTCTCAGAAAACAGTGGTTATCCCTCTTCTAAACCAACCCCAGCTTTCTTCGATTTTAATTTCTTCTGTGTTGGGGAAGTCCTGATTTTGACCTGGCTCTCTCCTGTGGTTATTCCTGCCAGTGGCTTAAGCCGAGCTACCAGGATTTGGGCTGCCTCTGCACTGACTTGACACTCAGGCCCTTCTGTCCCCGCTGTGCCCCTGGAGCAGCTTCCAGGGGTGGGTCTGTCACTGAGCCCCAAGGCTGGGAAGACATTAGTCCCAGCCTCTGGGCTGTGAGGGAGGAAGGTGGTAAGAGCTGGCTATGGCCAGGGCTGCTCAGGGCAAAGTCTGGTTCCAGATTCCAGCTGGGGATGCAGCCCCTAGAAGGAACCAGATGGCTCTCTGCTAACTTCATTAACTAAATGGCCCTGGGGTAAACGGAGGGTGTGCATCCAGTTAGTCAGCAGTAAATGAATCCTGGCTGGGGGCCCAGTGCATCCCATGGCTCCTCACTCACCTAGACACTTAAGGTTTCCCATAGCCAACCCCAGGACACGGATATGTCCACCCCTGGGGGCAGGGTTTGTCTCCCAACAGCAGCCTGTACCTTAACACTTTTCTTTTTAAGGGCAAGGCTGTGGAAGGGTGAATGGTTAGGTTGAAGGCGTGGAATGCAGCGTTTAAGAAAAAGTTGAAAAATTGCCACGGTGAGATCATCTAGTAGTGGCAGCCAGCGAGGAGACAAGAGCATGGCTGCGTGACGTCATGCCTCTCTTTGATGCGCAGGGAAGGCTGGTCCTTAACTTAGATCGCTGGGTGACAATCCAGAGTGCTCAGAATCGCGAGATTCCAGGTCGATGTTATACTTTTGAGAAAGAATGAATAGGACGTGCACCTGGAATCCGTGGTCCCCGTACAGAGAAAGAGTTTGAGACAGAATTTGATGATTTCGTAGAATGTCTGCTTCGGCAGAAAACGATGGAACGTCTAAGTGACGTCAGGAGGCAGCAGGATAAACTAATAAAGGAAGGAAAGTATGCGCCTCCACCTCCCCACGTGGGATCCCAGACCCGGAGCAGAGCTGCTGCTGACGGCTGGAGGCTGATTTTCTTGTTCTTTCTTCTCCCCAGGAAAGTTCAGTTACTAAAAACCTCTTTGTGAAAGTGTCTAAAAATAAAGGATTGCTCTATCCTGTTAAAAAAAAAAAAAAAGAAAGAAAAAATTGCCGGGTTAGTTAAGAGTCCAACTCCTGATTTCTGCTCAGGTCATGATCTCATAGGTCATGGGATTGAGGGGTGGGGCTCAGCACTCAGCAGGGAGTCGCTTCTTTCCTTCTCCTTCTCCTTCTGCCCCTCCCCCGACTTGCACACCTCCCCCCTAAATAAATACATACATACGTACATACATAAATCAATAGTTTTTAAAAATTGTCATGGCAACTAAAACAGACTTCCCTGTCACTTTACCTATAGGTCAGAGTAGAGGGGCGTGTTCTTAAATTATTTATTTTTCTTTTAATGGGGTACTGTGTGGAAGGGCCATCTGTTTTTTTTGTGGAGCTGGGTAGTTGCTGGGTCGGGGTGGGACCCGGGAGTGGGTGGTTGGTGTCTGGAGAAGCCTGTGGAGGGGTTTGGAGATTCCACCCAGGGCCTGCCTCTGATTGCCTCTGTTTTTCTCACAGTTGTGACCAAAGATGGCGTCTATGTCCTTGACTTGGCGGCTAAGATAGATGCCACAGCCGACTACATCTGTAAAGTGAAGTGGGGTGATCTAGAGTTCCCTCCTCCCTTCGGGCGGGAGGCTTACCCAGAGGTAAGGCTGCTGTGGGGAGGAGGTGGTGGGTGAGGGGGCCCTGGGAGAAGGTGACTGGTCTCAGGGGAACATCAGGGCACCACCACCACCACCACCCCTGCCGCCATGGGCTATATATTTGGCAGGAAAGGAAGGTTGAGAACCATTTAATTTTCTTAAAACCCCAAAGGAGGTGGGGGTGGGAGTCAGCCAAGCCTCTGAATCCTGGCCAGAAATCCTTTTAGACTTCTCTCTCAATCAACCTCCCTGGGCTCTTAACTTGATTTGTCGATAATTCCAAGTGGCTCTTGCTAATCCTGCCGGAGGAA
This sequence comes from Mustela nigripes, assembly GCF_022355385.1. Taxonomy (NCBI): domain Eukaryota; kingdom Metazoa; phylum Chordata; class Mammalia; order Carnivora; family Mustelidae; genus Mustela; species Mustela nigripes. Next base: position 20,077,840 of record NC_081572.1, read on the forward strand.
GGTAGTTCTCTTGGCCACTTGCTGAGAATTTTAATTGCTCTTTCCCACCACCCCATCCTCTCAAGAGGTCCTCAGCAGGATCAGGCCTATGAGTCATAACCCGGGCCAGGGGAAGAGGTTGGGCGGGGAGAAGGGATGGGGCCTGTGATGAGCCAGGCAGGCAGACGTTGGGTGTGGGGGGCCGTGATAGCAGCAGGGTGACCTAGTGAGGCTTGGGACTTGGGCAGAGGGCCAGGGACTTGAGGTCAGAGACAAAGGAGTTGGGAAGTTTGTCCCCAGGTCGTGGCTATGGCCATACGTGATTTCGGTACTGGAGGACGTCCTCGTGTTTCATCCCAGGCACTTAGGATCCTGCACAACTCCTCTCCCTGACTCTATCAAGGCTTCAGGACCTCTTTATGTATCTCCAGGGAAAGAGGCAGGGTCCTGGGACCCAGTGAAGGGGGTATCCCCAGGACCCACCTGTTGCTCTCTGGTCCCTAGGAGGCTTACATTGCAGACCTGGATGCCAAAAGTGGGGCGAGCCTGAAGCTGACCTTGCTGAACCCCAAGGGAAGGATCTGGACCATGGTGGCTGGAGGCGGTGCCTCAGTCGTGTACAGGTGACAGAGGGGCTGCTGCAGGGAGTGGCAGCCGGGTCTGCCCGGAGTCCACATGTGCGTAGTCTGGATCAAATTGCCTCCCCTCCGAGTAGGGGTTGGGAATCTTCATTTTCTCCCCATGGTGCAGAACAGAGGCTCTGGTGAAAGCCTGTCCTCTATGCTGTCTTCTGCAACTTTCTTGTTTGCTTCCAAATGAGGTCACTTTTATTAGTTTTAATCTTTGTAGTTAACAATACATGCTTCATGCGGAGGTGTAGTAAATACAGAGAAGAACCTGAAGGTAACCCTTGCCTGGCTGTTCCCCCACCCCTCCTTCCTTTCCAGCTGTTTTAATGCCCGTGTATGTCTTCATACTTTCACACTTTATAGGAATATTAGGCTCATATTCTATACTCTTTGTGATAATTAGTGGTTTTTGTTTAAAGCACAGTAGGGATCTGCTCATTCCCAGGCAGGAGGCTGCTGTGTTCCCTTCTGTGCCTGGCTCAGCCCTCCTCTGGCTGCAACCATTTCACTCCTCCACTGGGCAGCCCGGCAGGGACTCCTGGCAGGGATTCCTGGACTGCATGGTTTTTCTTTATGTCTGGAAGTGCTCCTTGTTCCCTTGACTTCCCAGTGCGGTGGGGAAGTGTCCGTCCTGAGCCCCACGATGGCCTGGGGCTAGCAGAGCTTACTGCCAGGGAGAGCCTGAGGCAGTGCAGTTCACTTTCAGGTGTGACTGTGGTGGACCATGGAGGGTCTGAGGCCCAAGGGGTCAGTCCTATAGGCTGACTCTAGGGCTCTGGGGGCACCTGCTGTCCTCCTCAGCACCAGGCTGCCACCCTCTGCCACTGGAGTCCGAGCCAGCCTTGACTTCTTGTATCTCCCCGGCAGTGATACCATCTGTGACTTAGGGGGTGTCAACGAACTGGCAAACTATGGGGAGTACTCGGGCGCCCCCAGCGAGCAGCAGACCTATGACTATGCCAAGACGATCCTCTCCCTCATGACCCGGGAGAAGCACCCAGATGGTGAGACACACATGCTCTTTCCCCAGGATGGCCCCTTGTGCTGTAGTGGGAACAGCTCTGGGCGAGGACACACTGGGGTGGTGGTCCTGGTCCTTTGCGGCCTGGGATTAGTCACCTAGCTTCTGGACCTCTGTTTCTCCAACTCTGCAATGGGCAGTGTAGCCTCTGTCGGATGGGGAGCTCCGGGGAGGCAAGGAAGTGATGTATACAGAGAGCCCTACGAGCAGGTGCAAGGGCGGACGTAGCCATGTGCTCTTACTGCCGTAAGCTCGGATCTTAGTGGCCTGCTTTTTTTTTTACATTTGTTGTTGGGTTTTTTTGTTGTTTGTTTGTTTGTTTTAGTGGCCCACTTCTATGTTTACTATCTGGGCTGTGGGATTCCCAGCTTCCCTTTACCACCTGTCCAGTATTTGGGGATTAAGTCTACCAGCTCCCCTTCCCTTGAGCCAGAAGAGATTCCGACCGGGGTTATCCACAGACCAAACTGAGTTTCTGAGTGCCAGTCAGGAACAATATAGAGGTTTGGTGGGTTTTCATTAACCACCTGCTTGGTGAGGCAGGTGATGGGAAGCCTAGTTGGTTAAGACTGAATGGATGTTGGGGAGGCCAGACTGCTCCCCACCGCACCCAACCCCTGTACTGATACCTCTTAACGCTTGGGGGACCTTTGCTTAGAGAGGAGAGAATACCCGCAATTGGATTTCTGGTAAGACGTTCAAGTCTGCCTTTCTAATGACCCTTCTCCTCCAAACACAGGCAAGATCCTCATTATCGGAGGCAGCATCGCAAACTTCACCAATGTGGCTGCCACGTTCAAGGTAACCAGCCATGGAGGGCTGTGCAGTTTCTGGTGAATGTAGGTTTGGGGGAAGCCAGGAGGGGAGGTTTCTGTAAGCCAGGTTTGAGGCAGAAACTGGGTTCCATGATGTACCCATTTCAGTAGGGGCTCTTGTCCTGGGGTTCCTTGTTGGGGATGCTGAAGACACTGGGATAGATTCGGGTCTTCTCCAAAAGGTCAGAATGAGGAAAATGGTCCAATGATCTGGGGCCCTTGTTCTTTCAGCCAGGGCCTGTCAGCCCGGGTCCCTGTGCACAGATCAGGGGCATCGGCACAAAGTTCAGAGTGTGAGGCTGGTCAGGAAGGGCGACAGCACTAACGGGGCTCGAGAGTCTCATCCCCTTCTGAGCAGCCACCTCAGGAGGCCAAGTCTTGCTCCGTACCATCCAGTGCTCAGTGGGGCTCTTCAGAAGAGCTTGTCCTACCTGGTAGTCACGTGTAAGTTTTGAGAGTAATGAATAAACAAATGTCAGCCTTCAAAGTGATCCCTGAAGAAGCAGGGGACCAGGCCTCATCAGTCTTGCCTAAAACAGGGTCTCCTTAATTGTTCCTGATCAGCAGACAGATGGGAAGCAGGTGAACCTTCACAGCTTTGTGCTGACTTCCACACAACTGTGTAGTCCAGTGGAGGTCTTGGTAGGTAGGGTGCTCGGGTCTGGGGCTGGACCAGGTTTATAGCTTCAGGTGCAGTGCCATGGGTGACAGATGTCACATTCTGGACCCTGTAAACTTACCTCCTGTCTGGGGAGACAGAACTCCGTACACACCTGTTCTCCCAGATTGTTTCCAAGGTAGCTACTCATTACAAGCTCCCCAAAATTGCTGGAGGAAGTTTTAGAAGGAGTTGGATGTTTAAGTGGATCGTGGCCTGATAGCTCGGAGAACTCTTGCCTAGGACCCTGGCCTCGATTTCCCCCGAAACTGTAGTTAGTGACAAGGCTGACAGGAGCCAGCATCCCTGCGCATTGAGGGGTGTGACTCCCAGGTACCTCAGCAATAGCTCGTGTGCCCGCAAGTCCTGGGCCTTTTGGTTACTCGTGGGTGGTCTAGTCCACATGTGTGAAATTCTTGCCTGCCATGGCCTGCCTGCCTTCTTCGCCAGAAGCATCTCTCATGGCGTACACCCTGGCGTGTTTATCAGGGTTATAAATAATTGACTTAGGACTGCCTGATTTTTAGTCATATGTCTGTTGGCCCTTCATGCTTCCAGGGCATCGTGAGAGCAATTCGAGATTACCAGGTCCCCCTGAAGGAGCATGAGGTCACCATCTTTGTCCGAAGAGGTGGCCCCAACTATCAGGAGGGCTTGCGGGTGATGGGAGAAGTCGGTAAGACCGGGGGGACCTTTTCTCTGCCTCCTTGGGTTTCCTGGAAGCGGGTCGGTCCTCAGACACTTGCTCACGCAACCCCCTTTCTGGATGGGCAGCTTGCTTCAGCATCCACTCTCTCTGCTCCTGCGGTCAGAGCCCCGGCCCTAAACTTCGCAAAGCATTGCTGTTCAGCTGCGTGACAAATATTTGTGGAACACCGGCCCTGTGACAGCAGGCCCTTGTGCTGCTGAGAACAGGGACTGTCCTGTCAGGTAGCACAAGGTACTGGGAAAGCAAACAAAGCCGAAGGGAAGGATAGCGTGTGTGGGAGGGGACAGGGCCAGTTTTAATGGGGTGATCAGCAAATGCTTCACCAAGAAGGTGACATTTGAGCAGTGAGCTAGAGGAGAGGAGGGAGCAGCTCTGGTGGCTGTGGTGGGAAAGGCAAGTTCCAAGGGCCTGCTGCTCTGTGGGACCAGCGGTCAGGGCTGAGGGAGCAAAGGCGGGGTGTTGGCAGGCAAGGCAGAGAGGCGGCAGGGGCTGTGTGGAGCTGGTCCAGGTGCCGGGAGCACTTGGCCATGTCCCTGGGCTGGCAGCCTGTGGAAGACTTTGTGGTTGGAAGGGTTGTTTGGCTGCCTGGGGGATAGCAGGTTCAGAGGCAGGAAGCGAAGGGGGAGAGGAGGCGAAGGGCAGGTAACTAGTAGGATGGAGAGCATCGTCTCTCACTGAGACGAGGTGCAAGAGCGTGCTGGCATCTGCCTTGGTTTCTTTTCTTCATTCTGCATTTTTCGGTTCTCTGGCAGATTCATGAGACCTCACCTTTGGGGCTTTCCAGAAGCTGGGGGACCTCCTCTAGGTCTGGACTAAGATTGTGTCTCCCTAAGTTGACCTCACTGAGCCTGAGATACGTGAACTTGGTCACCAGCAGCTTTGGTCTTTAGTGTAGCCCCCTTTGCTCAGAGCAGTTATGTGTGGGCCAGGGGTTCACCCCTTGAGGTGTCAAGAGAGGGGACAGGATGCTCTTGCTCAGGATACATGCTGTGCCCTTTGACCGGAAGGGCGAAAGCTTTTCATCCTCCCGTGTTCCCAAATCTGGTGGATGTGGCAAATGGGAGTCCACCTACGTCACTCAAAGGGGTGCCCGTCCTCATTTTCACCTACAGCTCAGTTCCTGCCACGGGGACAGCACAGTGAATGTTCATCACAGACCACTAAGCTCAGAGGACATTAAGCAAGTAAATGATTACTAGAAGATGCTGTCCAGTGGGCATGTGTGCATACAGTGAGGCGGCAGGGTGGGGGGGGGGCAGGGAAGGCCTTCCTTGAGAGGTGGCACTCAGGCTGAGCTGAGAGACGGGAGGGCTCTGAGCAGAAGAAGGAGGAGGAGGGCCAGGGCCCTGAGGAATTGAGCCCGGGAGATCGGGAGCAGGGGCCAGGCCACGCACACGTCGAGGTCAAGGGTTTGGAGAGCCAGTGACCAGAGGCCAGCAGAACCATGCAGACCTTCCTAATTACACTCACAGCTGCTCCAGGGTATCTGGAAAGCTTCTTTCTTGTTCTTAACAGCAGGTGGTCTTTACAAAGAGGTGTTTGGTAGTGAAAATAGGGCATTTGGTCTGCCCTGGATAACTGGTCTTGTGCAGGGGCCTCTACAGAGTCATACGGACTTGGGTGTTTACTTAGAAACTTGAATGACGGACTCTTTTCTTTCCCTCACAGGGAAGACCACTGGGATCCCCATCCATGTCTTTGGCACAGAGACTCACATGACAGCCATCGTTGGCATGGCTCTGGGCCATCGGCCCATCCCCAACCAGCCACCCACCGCGGCCCACACTGCAAACTTCCTCCTCAATGCCAGCGGGAGCACTTCGGTAGGTGCCCCCTGCCCTCTACCTTAAAGCATGCCTCCCTTCCATCCAGAACACGGTGTCCCTGCACGGTCCCTAGCCATCTTGGGGCACCGGGGAAAGACAGATTGGTTTCTTTTTTTTTTTTTTTTTAAGATTTTTATTTATTTGACAGATAGAGATCACAAGTAGACAGAGAGGCAGGCAGAGAGAGAGAGAGGAGGAAGCAGGCTCCCTGCTGAGCAGAGAGCCCAATGCGGGGCTCGATCCCAGGACCCTGGGACCATGACCTGAGCCGAAGGCAGAGGCTTTAACCCACTGAGCCACCCAGGCGCCCCGACAGATTGGTTTCTCTATATCTGCCAGTTTTTTCCTGCCCAAGCAAGGTAGTATGATGGAAAGACCAGGGGGTTTTATTACTTTAGGTTTTTAAGTAAGCTCTACACCCAGCATGGGGCTTGAACTCACAACCCAAGATCAAGAGTCGCACATTCCACTGACTAAGCCAGCGAGGTGCCCCTGGACTAGGGGGCTTAAAATCAGACCAGAGTTCAAATCATGTTGAGAGCAGGACCTTGGCGGGTGTCATACCTCTCAGAGCCTCAGTTTGCTCATCTGTGACATGGGACAATACTAATTCCCAACTCAAGAGGGCTGTTAGGATGATAGTTTTGGAAGCACTTTGTAGAGAATAGTTCTGTACATGGTTCGTGTGACCCCATTTCTTTGGGCCTTAAGGACCCAAAGCTTAAGGACCAATAGCTCTTTTTCCCAGTTGCTATCCGTGATTCTTACTCTGTCTCCTTATCCCTCCCCAGACTCCAGCCCCCAGCAGGACGGCATCTTTCTCTGAGTCCAGGGCCGATGAGGTGGCACCCGCAAAGAAGGCCAAGCCTGCCATGCCACAAGGTAACTTGTGGGCCCTCCCCGCTGCCCCCACCCCAGTCCACCTGCCCTGTCCAGGCCCTACAGGGGCACTGGAACAAGGTTGGGGCTTTGCTGTAAGAGTGGGCATGGCAGATGGGCCTAAATGGACATGAGGACATGAAGACTCAGGCCTTCCTAAGCCTTCCCAGAAATACCCGGAGGTGGCGAGGCCCTCCAGACTCTGCTTCTCAGTGGAGAGCAGGAGCCCAGAGCTGGGACGGCAGGGCAAGCGCCCATGTGGTAGTTCCTGCGCATCCCACCTTCTGGGGTACTTCTGAAGCCCCCCCGCCCTTTCTTTGAGCCCACCATAAGAGCCCATGTTGATAACCAGCCCATCTGCTTGTTGCCTCCCCTGTCAGGGAGGTCAGGGAGGTCAGGTCTGCATCCTCTGGTTCGTCAGACGTGACCCCTGCCAGCTGGCCCTTGCAGCCCGGGTGAGATAATAGGTGTTGATCCGCACAGGGCTGGTGCGGCCTCTTCCTGGTGCAGACAGCGTGCGCTTGAGGCATTTTGTGAACTAGCTCCACCGGCTCCGGGCATTTGAGATTGTAAGCTGTTTCTCAGCCACCAACTTTGTCTCCAGCACAGGGACAGACCCCAGTGACCTACTCATCTTACTGTGCTTCAGGGGGACAAACACGGGGCTTGGCTTTATGAGGGTGGGATCTGGCCCGCCGCCCCTCCACCAGGCTGGGGGCCTCTGGTGTTCAGCAACCCCTCCAGGCCTTCTTGCCTCTCCTGCCCCCTCTCTGGCCCTTTGGTTTTGCCCTTTCTTGCTTCTGCTCTGCCGATCAGTGCTCTCTTCTCTTCTGTTGGCTTCACTCCTGTCTGTTGTGAAACAGATGAGAGACAGGGAGGGCATCAGCCCTGTGAGGCTTGTCTTTGGGACCCTTCCCTCTTCCCACCCTCTCCCTCCAAAGTCTCCAGCCACCAGCAGGTGACTCAGCTGCCTTGGTCATTTTCTTTGACAGATTCAGTCCCAAGTCCAAGATCCCTGCAAGGTAGGATGCCTCCACCCCGCCCCAGTCCTGTGTGTGGCTTTGTTAGTGGGTTTTAGTATTTACTATGTGCTTTGTTTCCCGCCCCACACCCAAGTCCTAG
>NC_081572.1:20085487-20113952 GCF_022355385.1 Mustela nigripes
TCTTTGCTCTCTCTCGCTTTCCCACCCCTGCTTAGTCGCTCCCACCCCTACTCAGCACCCTCCTGGCCAGCTGTCTCTGGCTCCGCACTCCGGACAGGACAGGGTAGGGAGCTCGGGAGCAAGAACCAGGCCCACAGCCTTGGAGAGTGGAGTGGTGCCTGCTGAGGAGGGAGGAGCGTCGTGGGAAGGAGGGAGCCATGGAAGCTGAAGGGGGAGTGGCAGCCTCAGCCCTCTGGGATTCCCATCTGGGTCTCAGGGTCTCTACTTTTTTTACTTTTCCCACCTAGCCTCAGCACTGCGTCCTCATCCCTGAGCTCTCCGTGTCAGCAGCAGGTTGACTTCTCTGGGTTTTGGGTGGAAGACAGGCTAGACAAGTCAAGGAGAGAGGTAGAGGTCCGGATGGATGTGCCAGAAATCTCTAGAGGGGATCTGGGCGTTGGTGTAGGAGGTCACTGCTTACACGAGGGACATTGGCTGTGCTCACTCATATTCACGCAAACACATGCCCCCCACCCCACCCCAAAAGCATCAGGGCTTCCACTTAACTTTTTGACATTCACAGCTGTGGGAGGATTTTCCCTGGCGGAAGAGAAGCTTCTGATGGTGACCTTTGATCCATTGCTAAGGGGAGGGGAAGGGGCACCTAGGCTAGGCTAGGATATCCCCCTAGAAAGGCCAGGAATGCAGCACTCTCACTATCTGCCTTTGATCCCTGTTTCCTGTCTCTGGAAAGATTGTTTGTTACCTGAAAGACCAGAGCTGAGGCTGAGCCCTGTGCCAGAAGAACAGGTGCCTACCCCGTTCTGAGAGCTCTTCCACCCACAGGCTGGGGTTCTCTTACTGTCAGTCCCTGACCCAGCAGAGGAGCCTGGTAGGGGACGTTAGCCCTGCTGCTGGTGTGCCGAGGAGGATGGCCTTCAGCTCTGCCATCTATGTGCTCAGGAAGGACCACTCTTGAATTCTGCCCTTTTCGTGCTGGAGGTGTGCGTGGGCTTGTGGAGACTGCAGAAACTTTGTCCCGTTTCTGTACTCTCTGGGGTAGACAGATGCAGGTTTGTGTCCTTGCTCAATTCTGACTTGGGGAGGCTCCCCTTCTGGCTTGTGTCCCGTCCTCCTCTCTGGTACAGTTAAGCTGCATCGTAATTTACTATATAATCTGGCCTTGATGCTAGGTGACAGGACCTCCGTCATCCGGCATCTCTGAGCTTCATGTTTCGGGGCCTGGGAAGCGAGGGTTCTGGATTAGGTGGCTATCTTTGTTCTGTGATCTCATGTCTCCTGAGAACCCAGATGGGTCCGGTGACGGCAAGTCCCAGGTATTTGCAAGAGCAGGAGCCCTCCGGTATGAGAAGCTTACAGCTGAGAGGGAAGAAGCAAGCCTGCGTAGGGATGAGAACCCTGCATGCCTTGGGAGAGTGAGCTCAAATTTAATCAATCAGACCTTGAACCTGATTAGCCAAGCCTGCACTAGTACACTAGGTTAATTAATACCAGATGGCCCCTGAGCTCAGGGCCTTGTTCTCCCTGAAGGAGCTGAGAACCTCCCCTGGGGCTACTTCCCTCCAGCGACTTGCAGGGAATGGGAGGGACGGGTCACCTGTCTGCAGGGTAGTGAAGAGGCCTTTCCCTTCAGGCTGCGCAAGCACTTCTGACAGCTCTTCTCCCCTTCTTTTACCTCTCACTCTTCTGTCTGGTGGAGAACTGCCCAAGAGCCTTGTTTTGAGCAGGAGAGGGCCACCTGCTCTTTGCTCTCTCTCGCTTTCCCACCCCTGCTTAGTCGCTCCCACCCCTACACAGTACCCTCCTGGCCAGCTGTCTCTGGCTCCTGCTAGAGGGAGGAAGGCAGGAGGGTGGGGACAGCACAGAAAATGATGAGAGGGTGCCATGAAGCCAGTGTGCTCAGGCCAGAACCTCAGGTAGAAATCGGGCTGCAGCCAGCCTTTTCTGTGGACCTACACTGACCTAGAATCCTGAGGATTCTGATCCTGACCTGAGCTGGATTACATCCAGTTTTAGAATTGATGATTGTCGGGTTGTTTCAAGTCGTGTGGCCACCAGAATCGGGAGTGCTTGATGTTTTTTGTTGATCAAGCCTAATTGATCATCTGCATGTAAGCAAAATGCTGATCACGTGCCTTTCCTATGAGGCGGAACAAGTCCTGTAGGGATTCTCCACCCGTGGTGGGTCTTTTCTCTGCACGGGAGTGCTTTCTGTGCTCACTGCCAGCTACTTACCAGCTAGGCAGGTCCTCTTAGCTTTCTTGCTCTCTCTGCCACCTCTTGACCAAGAAACCAGGGCACTCTTCCCCCAGTTCTCAGAGTCCCAGCCTCTTGACATCCCTTTGCCATGGTGATGAGCTCCCTTCTCTAGACCTGGCGTGGAGGGGCGTGGCAGCCCCTGCCGGTCTCCCGGGAGTGTGTGTTCTGGGACTCGCTGTGTCTTTGCCCACCAGGAAAGAGTGCCACCCTCTTCAGCCGCCACACCAAGGCCATCGTGTGGGGCATGCAGACCCGGGCTGTACAGGGCATGCTGGACTTTGACTACGTCTGCTCCCGGGACGAACCTTCAGTGGCCGCCATGGTGTACCCTTTCACGTGAGTCCCACCACGGCCAGAAACTGGAGATGGCTGCCAAGGGGGGGTTTCTCAGCTCCTCTCCCTCACTAAGATAGACCCTGGGGGAGCCAGCAAGATTATCCCCGTTGCTGGGGATCCATATTCCTGGGGGATCTGCTTCCCACACATGGGACCCCATCTTCCATCTTCTAGATGAAGCTCCTCCCCTCAGCTTCCCTCTCCCCAGCCCTGACAGTTAGGGGGTATCCTGACCCTCTTCTTTTCTCACAGTGGGGACCACAAGCAGAAGTTTTACTGGGGTCACAAGGAGATCCTCATCCCTGTCTTCAAGAACATGGCTGATGCTATGAAGAAGCACCCAGAAGTAGATGTGCTGATCAACTTTGCCTCTCTCCGCTCAGCCTATGATAGTACCATAGAGACCATGAATTATGCGCAGGTAGGTCAGTGGGCGCTGGGGTGGGGAAGCAGGGGAAGTTCCTGAGTGGTGTCTGCTGGCAATGCCCCCTGGGACAAAGGGGTTGGCACTCAGGACTGGCCAGTGGTGTGGGAGAAGGTCATCAGATACACTCGATCTTTAGAAGGTAGGATGATAACTGAGGGCAGGCAGGCTGGCCAGGGCAGCTTACCTAGGCTCACAGAGTCCATTCAGTATCCTCTTCCCCCACCAGGTCCTCTCTGTGCTGCTAAGACCGGCTTTCACAACAGAATCAAAAGCAATTTTTTTTTTTTAAGATTTTATTTATTTATTAGACAGAGAGATCACAAGTAGGCAGAAAGGCAGGCAGAGAGAGAGGAGGAAGCAGGCTCCCTGCTGAGCAGAGGGCCCGACGCTGGGCTGGATCCCAGGACCCCGAGATCACGACCCGAGCCAAAGGCCGAGGCCTAACCCACCGAGCCACCCAGGTGTTCCCAAAAGCAATTTTTTTTTAAAGATTTGATTTATTATTTATTTGACAGACAGAGATCCCAAGTAGGCAGAGAGAGAGGAGGAAGCAGGTTCCCTGCTGAGCAGAGAGCCCCATGTAGGGCTCGATCCCAGGACCCTGGGATCATGACCTGAGCTGAAGGCAGAGGCTTTAACCCACTGAGCCACCCAGGTGCCCCCCAAAAGCAATTTCTTTTTTTTTTTTTTTTTTAAAGATTTTATTTATTTGACACAGAGAGAGAAATCACAAGGAGGCAGAGAGGCAGGTAGAGAGAGAGAGGGGAGGAAGCAGGCTCCCTGCGGAGCAGAGAGCCCAACATGGGGCTCGATCCCAGGATCCTGGGATCATGACTTGAGCCGAAGGCAGAGACTTTAACCCACTGAGCCACCCAGGGGCCCCCAAAAGCAATTTCTTATTATAAAATTATTACATGTCTATTACAGAGGAAACTTAAATACTATCAAGTAAAAAGAAGAAAAATTGAATACCTCAGTCAGTTCCAGTTTCCCAGAGACACAGTTGCTAACATTTTAATATATCCTTCTGCGTTCCTTTTTCTGGTTTTGAACATGTGGGATAACACTGTACGTGACTGGTAGTCCGTTTTCTTCAGTTACTCATTCTACATCCTTAAATATTCATTGGCAACATCAGTTTCACCTTTCCAGGTCTTGTGGTGAGCATCTTAAATGGGCATTTGCATATATCCTTAATTATTTCCCCAGAATAAATGTCTGGAGGTCACACTGCTGCATCAGAACTTGCAGATTTGAAAGCCTTTGATCCGTCCTGCCCAGGTGCCCTCCAGAAAAGTTAAAGGACTTAAACTCCCATCATTGTTTCAACAATGCCTGCTTCTCTGTACCCTGGCCAACACTGAATGTTTTCATTTTAAAAACATTTATTTGGGGCGTCTGGGTGGCTCAGTCAGTTAAGAATCTGACCCTTGATTTTGGTTCAGGTCATGATCTCAGGGTTGTGAAATCAAGCCCTGCATCAGGCTCTGTGTTGTTCATAGAGCCTGCTTAAGATTCTCTCTGTCGCTCTCCCTGTGCCCTTCTACCCTTGCTCACCCTCATGCTCTCTCTCTAAGAAAAACAAGCATGTAATTGACAAGTGATAGGCATTCTATTTAATTTGCATATCTTTTTTTAAGATTTTGTTTATTTGAGACAGAGAGCATTAGAATGCAAATGTAGGAGGGGAAGAGGCCAGGGGGAAGCAGGTTCCTTGCTGAGCAAGGAGCCCATTGTGGCGCTCACAACCTGAGCCAAAGGCAGATGCTTAAACAGCTGAGCCAGCCAGATGCCCCTAATCTGCATATCTTTGATTATTAATTAAGATTAGCTTTAAAAAACATTTATTGACTATTTATACCTTGGGTTTTTTTTTTTTTTTTTTATTAAGACTTTATTTATTTGAGGGGTCGCCTGGGTGGCTCAGTGGGTTAATGTCTCTGCCTTCGGCTCAGGTCATGATCCCGGGGTCCTGGGATCGAGTCCCGCATTGGGCTCTCCACTCCATGGGGATCCTGCTTCCCTCTCTCTCTGCCAGCCTCTCTGCCTACTTGGGATCTGTCAAATAGATAAATAAAATCTTAAAAAAAAAAATAAAAGACTTTATTTATTTGAGAGAGAGAAAATGTGAGAGCATGAGAGGGGGCAGAGTTGGAGGAGAAAGCAGACTCCCCACTGAGCAGGGAGCAAGATGTGGGACTCAGTCTGGGGACTCCAGGATGATGACTTGAGCTGAAGGCACTTGGTAACCAACTGAGCCACCCAGGCACCCTGACCATTTATATTTTGTAACTTGCTCTCTCTCCCCCTTTTTTTTTTTCCTGAAGTGTTTGTTACTGAATTGTATGAGTCTTTATAGATTAATATACTGATTTTTCTGTTCAAAATTATTGTTCGATCCCTGGCTGGCTTAGCGCAGTATAAGACTGGAGAACGTAAACTTGTTTTGCCATCTCCGTGAAGCAAAAACCAAAGCATACCTGCTGAACATGAGCTGCCTTTTATTCTAGAGCAAAGCTTAGTAAACTATAGCTTAAGGGTCAAACCTATTCCACTGCTTTTATAAATAAAGTTTTATTGGAACACAGCCATGCTGTGTTCATTTATGTATTGTCCACGGCTGCCTTCATGCTACAAAGGCAAAGGTTAATAGTTACAGCAAGAGATCACATGACCAGAAAAGCCAGAAAAAGTTTGCTGGTCCCTGGTCTAGAGCGAAAGTCCTGCCCACGCCCACTCCTCCTGGCTTTCTCCCCCAGTCTACTCTCTAGTTTGGGTGTGGAAGTAGCTCATTTGTGTTCCATACTAACCGTGGGACATAGACCCTGGGACCCTGCTTTAGGAGTAGGCACCAGGACAGATGGGGAGCAGGTAGGTCCGAGTCTTGTGAGTTTTTGGATGGGAGGGAATAGAGCCACTTTTGATGGTAGGGGGTTTTCAGAAACATTTGCTCCTGCTTCGTTACTGAGTTTCTGTGGTGTTAACCAATGGAGATTGGCTTTAAATGTCTACACCTCTCTTTTTTTGGAGAGGGTTGGAGTAGTCGGAATAGGGACTAGGGACAGAGGCTTATAGGAAGAAGGGGGTTGCATACTGTTAACATTACTTGGTTCTGAGAGCCTGGGAGGGGGCGTGGAAGCTGGGTCTTATAAAGGGCGCCACCTCGTTGCTTCACCTGAGGCACAGAGTTAACAGGAAGGGACTGTCCTTTAGATCCGGACCATTGCCATCATAGCTGAAGGCATCCCTGAGGCCCTCACAAGGAAACTGATCAAGAAGGCGGACCAGAAGGGAGTGACCATCATTGGACCTGCCACTGTGAGTGTCCTTTCTGTAAAGCCCTTTAAGTTCAAGGCTATCTTTCAAAGTTCTGGACCCACAGAAAGCAAATTTGTTGACTGTTCTGTTTCTCTCTTAGGTTGAAAAGATTCAGAGAGTACCCATTGAAAGTCAAGTCTGTTCATATCCAGTTACTTTAAAGGGTTCTCTCCCCAGTCCCTATCACTTTAGGGGGCTTAACTGGAAGATACTATGTGTGTCTGCCCACCTTTGTGCAACCATAGCATGTTTTTTGACTATTGCTTTAACTGTGAAATGAAGAAGAATCTACTTAGAGGTTTTATTTGCCCAAAGGTTTTCACATGGAAAGAAGTTGCTCTGGGAGTATTTTGTTGTTGTCTTTCCTTAGTTGTGGTACTAAAGAGTTGTCTGAAGGTCAGATTTTTGAATTAAGCAGAGGGCCTTTCTTTCATCTCTGAGGCAGGGGTGATGTTGAGCAGAGGTGCACACCTATGTTTTACACTTCCCCTGGGTGCTGTCCCCCTTTTAGAGCAAAGGAGGGGACTTAATCCTGAGTACACACACCGAATCTGCAGCAGTAAGCCGTGTTTTCCCAGTAAGGTTCTCTTTTCTTCTGCGTAATGGCTCATGAGGGAGAGATGAGACTCTCCCTAAGCTGGAAGCCTAGCGTGCAGGTGTTAGCTCTCTCAGACCATTTTCTTCCCATCCTGACCAGTTTCGGGGAAGGGAGGTTGAGTAGGTAGTATTGGGCCTTGTGATTTCCCTGAGCTCTGGTTCGTCAGGAGCTTACCCTCCCTCCCTGACTGCTGTTTCTGCTCTCACAGGTTGGAGGCATCAAGCCCGGGTGCTTTAAGATTGGGAATACAGGTGGGATGCTGGACAACATCCTGGCCTCCAAGCTCTATCGCCCTGGCAGCGTGGCCTATGTCTCGCGCTCTGGGGGCATGTCCAACGAGCTCAACAACATCATCTCTCGGACCACGGATGGCGTCTACGAGGGCGTGGCCATTGGCGGGGACAGGTGATGGGCTGGGCCAAGGCGGGCCTCCCCAGCTGGGGAGTGGTGGGCTGGGTGAAGGTGGGGTCGCTGGGTCCTCTAATCTCTGCTCAATGCTGCTGAGTAAAGTCCATAAAACAGGACATTTGGGGGCGTCTGTGTGGCTCAGTGGGTTAAAGCCTCTGCCTTCGGCTCAAGTCATGATCTCAGGGTCCTGGGATCCGAGTCCGGTATGAGGCTCTCTGCTCGGCAGGGAGCCTGCTTCCTCTCTCTCTCTGCCTGCCTCTCTGCCTACCTGTGATCCATGTCTGTCAAATAAATAATTTAAAAAAAACACCAAAATCTTTAAAAAACAAACAAAACAGGACATTTCTACTCTGTTTCAGGAATGATACTGGCATGAGCTCAGAATAAAAAATAGAAAAAGGTGTTTTCAGAATGTTTGGGCTTTGGGGATAATTTTGTTTGTTGTCCGACTTGTGGCCACAGGGAGGCAGCAGAACGCAGCAGTTGGTGGGACTGATTCTGAAATCACAGCAAGAGGGGGCTCTAATCCCCAATTTCTCTGTTGATTAGGGAGGTGTCCTGGGCAGGTCATTTCCTCCTCAGACCCTCCATCATCCTTACAGATCAAATGGGTAAAATCATAGCAGCCACCTCATGGGGTTGTCGCGAGGCTTAAGTGAGGGTAATATTTCTAGAAAGTGGCTAATACAGGGCCTGCCACTTAGCAAGTACTCAGCAGCTGTTAACTGTAGTCCATAATAGTGAAAGGAAAAACTGTTTCTCTACTGTCTACCATTACCTCACTAACCCTTCTGGCTGCCAGATGTTGGGATTTTTTTTTTCCCGTGCCAGGCAGTTCTCCAGTTCTCTGCTGGGTGTCCTATAATGCATTTCAGTTCTGACCGTATCTACCTGGCATTCGTACCAGATCCCCCAGGGGAAGGGCTCAGCCTCACAAGATGCCAGTTGCAAGTCCAGGCTTCTTGTACTCCTAAACAACTGGCTGTACATTGGGGGTCTCCACACCACCCTTCTTGGGTTTGGTAATTTGCTAGAATGGTTCGCAGAACCCAGGAACAGCCAGAGGAAAGAAATACCTGTGGCAGGTTACGGGGGACAGGGCATGGAGCTTCTGTGCTCTCAGCGGGCACGCCACTCTCCCAGCACCGTGGTGTGCTTATTGACCCAAAAGCTCTCTGAACCCCTTTCTTTAGGGAATTTTTATGGAGACTTCATCTTGTGGGCACGATCGATTATTAATTTAATCTCTAGAGGATTCTCCCTTCCCCAGAGGATGGTGAGTAGAGCTGAAAGTTCCAAGCCTCTGATCCTGACTCAGTCTTCTAGCGACCAGCCCGCATCCAAGAGCTCTGCAGATGCCCACCCAGAGGTGCCTCAGGAGAACAAAAGACCCTCCTGTCACCCAGGAAATTCCAAGAGTTTTAGGAGCTCTGCCTCAGGAACTGGGGGACAGAGACCAAATCCCTATTTCTTTTTATTTCACATATAGTGTATTCATTGTTTTTGTTAGTGGGAATGGTAATCAGTAGAATATTATTTTAGAGTAATGCTTACCATTTAATGCCATAATACATGTTAGCCACTGCTGTTTATTACTACCACCATCGCTCTTTGCCTCAACCAAAAGCTTTTGGGAGAGTGAGTTACCTTGTCCGTCTCCTGGTTCTCCAGTATCATGTCAGGTGGGACTTCCTGAGAGAGAAAGATCTCTCTCCCAAGTCTTGGGGGCTACAGCCTGGGGAACCGTCGTCCCCAGGGCTCCCTGACAACGGGCTCCAGCTCAAGTAAGTCTGGGCAGTTAGACTCTCCCCTTGGGATTTATCATGCTCTTGAAGATCTGTAGAGAAGCATCCTTGGCCTTAAACAATCCTATCGTAAAATCTTGTGGCAGGAGAAAGTAAAAAAATATAGGGGAACCTTGAACAACCTAGGTTTGAACTGCACGGATTCGCTTATATATGGATTTGTTAATCTTTATGGCTTTAATTACATTCTCTTTTCTCTAGCTTACTTTAGTGGGAGAACACAGTGTATAATGTGTATAACATACAAAATACATGAATTGACTACTGATGTTATCTGTAAGGTGCTGGCCAACAGTAGGCTCTCAGGAGTTACGTTTTTGGGGAGTCATAGTTATACTTGGATTTTTGAGTGCATGTGGGTGTGGATTGATGACCCTCACATCGTTCGAGGGTCAACTGTGTGTGCAGGCCCTATGTCTGGACCTAGCAACAGCATGTCAGTTCTGGGACGTTGGTTGGCACGCTGTATTATTATCTATTGCTGTGTTAAAAAGAAAAAAGAAAAAAAGTCACGCAAGCCAGGTGATTTCAAACTATGATAGGACATCTGTCCCCATAGTTTCTGTGCATCAGGAATCGGGGGTGGCACAGGTAGGCACTTGGGGCTCGCAAGGGATGGGCCACAGCAAGGTGTTCGCTGGCCACAGGGCCAGTGTGGCTCAGGGCCTGCCGGAGGTTGTACATGGCCCATCCATAGGCTGGCGGGGGCTTTCTTGGGGCTTCTCTAAGGGCTGCTCCGTGTCTTCAGGACATAGCGGCCAGCGCCTCCCAGGGGCAGCGGTTCAAGAGAGAGTGCCAGACAGAAGCTATTCTTTGTATAACTCTGCCTGGAAGCCATTGTCAGAGAATCACTTCTGGCCCGTTTTGTTTGTGAGAAACGGATGTCTGTCTGACCCATATGCAAGTGAGGTGTGAGGTTCCGCCTTCTTAAAAGAATTTGCAGCCATATTTTAAAGACCCCACACGTATGTGGTCCTTACTTACATCTCTTACTGTCAAGCAAACCTCCCCCTCGTCCTCCCCTTCCCTTGTGCTTCATATTTTAGCCCCCCCCACACACACACACTTGAGCCATCTCTGGGCCCTCACTGGACACCCACACTCACAAGAAGCCTCATGTGTTCCTGGTAGCTTCCTACACCTGTACCTGCACGTCCGCAGGCCTCCCGATCCCATGTGTTCTCTGCTCTCACCAGGTACCCCGGCTCAACATTCATGGACCATGTGCTCCGCTACCAGGATACTCCAGGAGTAAAAATGATCGTGGTTCTTGGAGAGGTGAGTTTTGGTTTTTTGGGGTTTTTTTTTTTTTCTGACTCTAAAAGTAATGTGTGATCTCAGTTTTGTTTTTGTTCTTTTTTTTTTTTAAATGTATGCATTTTGGTTATATATAACTTAATGTGCCAGTCGCTGGTAATCCCGCTCCCTACACTCTGGGGCATAGAGGCCATCGCTGTTAACACTGCCATGACTGTTCCCGAAAAGCTTCTTGACTCTTGGTGGTGAAAGATATTCTAGGACCAATTAAGAAGCTGCTCTGGGATGACCTTGGTCTCCTGGGCAGTGCACAGCTGGAGTAAGAAGTGCACTTTTTTCAGTTTGGGAGAGTCTTACAACCCCATTCCTTGCTTGTGCACCTGAGCAGGTCTGATCCGAAGTCATCGTATACCCTTAGATAGGGGAGGGGCGTCCCAGGGACTCCAGAGGACACCCACTCCCCGGTTACAGTTCTTCCTTGTATCCTGTCTTAGTCCTGCAGGCTCTTATTTGGCCAGTGCCCATGTGTCTTCATCTTTTAGCTAAGTTGTAATTCGGGACTCCTGGAGCCTCTGACCCCTGCCTGACTCAGGGCAGATTTTCCAGCGGCAGTGCTGCCCACAGCAACTCGGGACCTGGTTTCACTGACTTAGGGGCTTTTTCTTGTTCCTTGGCAGATAGGGGGCACTGAGGAATATAAGATCTGCCGGGGCATCAAGGAGGGCCACATCACCAAGCCCGTGGTCTGCTGGTGCATCGGGACCTGTGCCACCATGTTCTCCTCTGAGGTACAGTCCGCGCAGGTCGCTCCTGGCCGGGTGGAGCGGGGTGGGGAGCATTCGAGGTGAGCTGTGTGGTCCCCTGGTTAAGCAGCTCTTTCCTCCGATGCACATTTATCACTCACTGCATTCCTGTAATATCCAGCTGGGACCCTGCTTTCTAGGAGGGTAAGTCCACTGGAGGGTGGGGGGCAGCCATCAGCAGGTAAAGGCCAGAACAAGGCTCTGAGTCCCTGCTTGGAGCCGCCACACTTCTGTCCAAAGGAGCTGAAATGGCTCCACAGGGAAGGTGAGGCCTGTGCTGCATCCAAGGTCTGAGAAGGGGTTTGCTCTGCGAAAGGGAGGTGGAGAAGGAAGAGGACACATGCCAAGTGCAGAGCTGGGGAGGGGCTGTAGAAGAAAGCCAGGTTTGTTCTGGACAGGAAAGTGCCCGGAGCCCTACAGTGAGCACGGCAAGGACGGGCAGCCAGTACAAACACTCTCCGAGCTGCCTGCTTCTGCTGGGTATGGCCCGTCAGGCTGTAGCCCAGGACTCCAGCTTAGAGGACCCTTTGTCTTGGAGATGGCCCATCAGTGGTGATGAAACCGGGGTAGCAAAGACTTGTCACCCATCAGTGATCAGTAGGGGGGCAGGCTCCGAGGGTGAGGGCTTGTACAGGCAGTTTGTGTGTGCTGTGTACGGATGAGGACAAGACTGGGCCATGAGGCTTCCCGCAACTGTGCCGATCGATCCCTTTGCTGGACGCCCACACCCTTCCTGCCAGTGAGCCCGTCACCCCGTTCTTTCCCCCTGCACTGCCTGCCTGCCCGCTGAGATTCCTGATTCCTACCCCCCTCGTGGTGGCCGTATTTGTGCCCTCCTTTAAGCCAGCAGTTCTGTTTCTGCAGATTTACTCAAGGGGGTCTATGTGCGAAAATACTTCAAAATGTTGGGTGCAAGGATACCCGTGATGTTGTTGTGGCAGAAAATGGAACAACCCAAATGCGGGTCAGAAGGTGATTTGTCATCACAACACAGACAGGCAGTTGAAAACCCAGCAGGCAGGAGAGCGAGGTGCAGCTTGACATGTTTAAAAGTTTAAGTTATATTAGATTAAAGAAACGGGATGCGGTAATGTGATTTTATATAATGATTATGTTTTGGTTTTTTTTCTCCAGTAAGTAAAAGGAGAGGAGCGGGTTACGGGATTGCGCCCATCCCTCAGGCATGGCCTCTGCTCTCACAGGCTAGAGTCAGGTCTTGGTGGATCTGTGTGACCAGGGCAAGTCCTTTGGCCTCTCTGTGCCTCAGCTTCCTGGGCTGTAAAATGGGCATGATTGAGGATTGTTCAGGGGCTCACATAAGAAAGTAATGGAAAGGGTCTGGCACCCATAGTCTTATTAGCAAATGCTCCTTTCCATTCTCCAGTTCACTGACTCCATGAAGCTCTTCCTGATTCTCTTTCTTCTTGACTGCTCTCCCCTCCGCGTCAGCAGCCAAAAATATTACGTCCCTCCCCCTGCACTGTTTCTCTTAACCAGCTCTGCATTACTAGCCCTCCACCTCCCCCCGCCCCACCCCAGCTATGCTAAGGACATTTCCCAGCAGGGCAAGGACCTCGCTCTTCCGTTTCTGGCTGCGCGCCCATCATCACCCCAGGGATAAGACAGGTCCTCAAGGTGTTTTATTTTTGTCTTTCAATTAATTTAAAACCTTATAGAATTTCAAGCATACACAAATGTAGTGGAGTACAGTGACTGCCCAGCTAATAAGGGATTTTTGATTTCCTAATTAGATCACATGACCTTGCAGAACTTTCTCCCCTATAGAGGAGGTAAGATAGTTTTGCAACAAAATCTCCACCTGTAGGCAAGCGGAGATAGCTCATCAGGAAAACAGAATTAAGAACCGAGCAATGGGAGTAGAGACCAGAGGTATTTGTTAAGGGGGGCGTTTTTTCAGAACTATGCTCCACAAAACACTGGTCCTGTAGCATGGGTCAACAAAACAAAACAAAAGCAAACCAAAGCAAACAGAAAGGGAGCTTCTACAAATTAAGAACTTGGAACTTAATCTTCCTTTTAAAAATGTTGGTTTTGAGGGGGCGCCTAGGTGGCTTAATCAATTAAGCATCGACTCTTGATTTCAGTTCAGGTCATGATCTCAGTGTCAGGGGATCAAGCCCTGTGTTGGGCTCAACACTACTCAGCATGGACTCTGCTTGTCCCTCTCTCTCTGCTCCTCCTCTTCCCCCGCCCCCTCAAATAAATAAATAAAATCTTTTTAAATTTATTTTGGTTTTAGTGTTGAGGAATCTCAGAGTTTAAGAGACTAGTTTGGCTGCCTGGAATCCAGCATTTTCCATGAATTTGAGTACAGAACCTCTTCTCCTTCCCACCCCATCCACCTGTGCAGATCCGGTCCTATAAAGAACGCACCGGGAGCCTGTGCTTGAAAACTTGTGTTTTTTGAGCGTCGCTAACAGAGCAGAGGGTTCCTGACCTTTTAGGCAGTTAAGGCCCCTTTGGTTCTATGTAGTGGGTAAGAACCCAGGGAGAAGCCACACTGCCTGGGTTCGGATGCTACCGCAGCCTCCCCGTGTGGCCTTGGGCAAGTTATGTGTACATGTATTCGATAACGGCTTCCACCGTGTCGGGCTCGGAGCTCCACTTGCGCATCTCTACCCGGCCCGAGCAGGACTCCGAGAACTGGCCCGAGAGTAGGGGCGTGTTTCCTTTCTCATTGGAAGCAGCCACGGCTACTGGGAGATGAAGTGAGTCAGGTGTGCGGACAGTGTCCGGATGTAATGTTCCTCAAATAGCTTAGATGCTATTGTCATCACCCACCTCAACCCGCCCTGATCGGGGTTTTGTACCACATCGCATATGCTTAACCTCATTTTCCCCACTGGGTGCCCAAAAAAGACACCATTACCCTGTAGCTCTCCCCATGGGCTTTCTCTTCCCTAATGCTCCCCTCCTGTAGCCAGTCACCCCATGCCCTTGGATTTAGAGTTCATCTTACCGCATGCTCGGGTGGGAGGGGGCAGGTGCTAGTCGGCTCCAGGTGGTTGTTGCCATGTGGGAATAGAGACCTACAGACTTTTTATCTTCCGCATGTTTATTAAGGTTTATGTACTTTATGGGGAGAGGGGCAGAGGGAGAGAGAGAATCTCAAACCGACTCCACACAGCACGGCTACGACCCTGAGATTATGACCTGAACTGAAACCAGGAGTCAGACGTCTGACTGACTAAACCCCCAGGCACCCCTACAATCTGACTTTTTAAAAAGAAGCTAGAAGGAGCTTCTTCTAGGGAGGGTCAGTCAGTTAGCCATCTACTCTTGGTTTCAGCTCAGGTCATGATCTCATGGTTATGGGATCAAGCCCTGAGGTGGGCTCTACACTGAGCAGAGAGTCTGAGATGGTCTCTCTCCTATCTCTCTCCTGTCCCTCTCCTGTCCCTCTACCCGTCCCCCGGCTGGTCTCTCTCTGTCTCTCTCTCAAATAAATAAATACTTTTTAAAAATAGATAAATCAGGTGGTTAAGCATCTGCTTCAGCTCAGGTCATGATCCCATGGTCCTGGGATCAAGCCCCCACATCGGGCTCCTTACTCGGTGGGGAGCCTGCTTCTCCCTCTCCCTCTGCCAGCTGCTGCTCCCTCTCCTTGTGCTCTGTGTCAAATAAATAAATAAAATCTTAATTTTAAAAAAAAACCCACCCCTCTGGCTGCCACAGGGAGATGGGCCGCCAGGCTTTATGTCCTGGCTCCCCTACACAGTAGCTATGTGACCTCCAGGAAGCTTCAGCGCTTCGGTCTCTTGGTCTAGAGGTCGAGAGTCATTTGGCATACCTGTTGAGTAAGGCTGTGTGAGGCTTGAATGAAGTGATTCACATAGAACATCGAGCAGGGTCTGGCCTGTAGTGGGTACCGACATTCCCAGGAGCCTTTTTTGTCCTCTCCTGCCAGGATTTTACAAGCCCAGTAAAGCCTCTGCCCTTGGCCTTCCAGGTGCAGTTTGGCCATGCCGGAGCGTGTGCCAACCAGGCTTCAGAAACTGCAGTAGCCAAGAACCAGGCTTTGAAGGAGGCAGGAGTGTTTGTGCCCCCGAGCTTTGATGAACTTGGAGAAATCATCCAGTAAGTGGACTGTGGGGAGGATGCCAGCCTCCGGCTCTTTTTCCAGATACCCCGCGAGGATTGGAGCCTCTGTAACACAGAAGTGTCTGAAATTCCTGGTCCCTTTTAGGTGACGACTACAACCGTACAGATGGTCTGAAATCTTTTCTTTCTTTCCAGTTTTTGTTTTATTTTGTTTGTAGACCTGGCCATTCCAGGCCATTCAGACTGGTATTAAAACATGCTCGATTTCTGAGCCTACCTACTTGGCTGTTCTGTAAATAAGAAATGAGCACAGAAATGGTTAGATAAACGGATTGATAAACTGGTTATTGGATAACCCATTGGATCTTCCCATTCCTCCCCTTTTCCGTAGCCTCCAGATTCAGCTTTCTGTAAAGCTCTGCAGGGTTAGTGGGTGGGTCTTGGCCAGAACCAGTTTTCCTTCTGTTCTCAAGAACCCAGCTGGTGTAAGGCACTGCCAGGAAGGGGGGAGTGCAGAGCCAAAAAACCTGGAGTTTTGGCGTTGGGTGGAGGAGCATTCCTGGGATGGCTTAGCTGTGCCCAGAAACATAAAGTCCACATGGCTGTCTTCTTCCTCCCCTTTCCTCCCCTCCCAGGTCTGTGTACGAAGATCTTGTGGCCAAAGGAGTCATTGTCCCTGCGCAGGAGGTGCCGCCTCCAACCGTGCCAATGGACTACTCCTGGGCCAGGGTAGGTGCTGCGGATGCCTCTGAGGGTGGGTGAGGCAGGCTGGGAGGCCAACGGGGTGGGCTTTGAGTTGGCTTGGCTTGAATCCCTGGAAACCTGGTTGCCTTAGGGCAACCCTGTAAATCACTGCTCTGGCCTCCAGACCCTGTCTCCGAGGGCAGTTCTACTCAAAGGGCATCAGAAGAAACCTTGACGATTATTCTTGGATTCCAACCCCTCCTTATGAGCTGGAGCTTGTGAGCTAGCCCCTTCTGACCAATTCAGGGCCCAAGAGGGCGAAGGGCAGGGTGTCTGTCCCACCAGCCACGTGGCCTGGCCTGGAAACAGGCTGAAAAGAGACAACGTCCCCTAGAGTTGTTTACACTTGATCGAAGGGGCATCAGGGTGAAGCAGAGAGTCTACTCTGCGTGGTTGTCTCAGCCACAGAGATGAAAAGTAATATTCTTAAAACACAAGAACTCTCTGAAATCAGTTTTTAAAAGACCAGTAGGAAAAATGAGTAGGAAATGGCCTTTCAACATGAAAAAATAAATGCTTAACCTCACTCATAAAAAGAAGCCAAAGCAAAAACTGTGATACCAATTTGCCCCTTTTGGGTCAACAAAGAAAAAATTCTTTGATAATATGTCGTGTCTGTGTGGGTAGAGGGAGACTGGTGCATTTTTCTGTTAGTGGTGGGACTGGAACTGGGCACAACCCTTCTGAAAGGCAGCTGGGTAATATCAGGTTTAAAAGTACTGGCCCTTGGGGCTCCTGGCCGTCTTGGTTGGTTAAATGTCTGCCTTCAGCTCAGGTCATGATCCCCGAGTCCTGGGATCAAGTCCCACAGCCCGCTTCTCCCTCTCCCTCTGCCCCTCCCTCCTGCTCGTGCGCTTGCTCTCTCTCTCTCAAATTAAGAAAATTAAAACTTAAAAAAAAATAAAAATAAAAAAGTGCTCACCCCTGGGGCACCTGGCTGGCTCAGTCAATGGAGCATGTGACTCTTGATCTTGGGGTCATGACTTCAAGCCCCTGTTGGGTGTGAAGATTACTATCAAAACAACAACGAATGCTCACACCTGATGGGATAGCGATTCCGTATCGAGAAAGCTACTTCAGGGAAGCGCTTATGCCTTCACACAACTGTGTTCAAGATTTTTCTAGTTAGGGCACCTGGGTGGCTCAGTTAAGCATCTGCTTTTGGCTCAGATCATGATCCCAGGGTTCTGGGATCGAATCCCTCATCAGACTCCCTGCTCAGCGGGGAGCCTGCCTCTCCCTCTCCCTCTGCTTGCTGTTCTCCCTGCTTGTTTCCTCTCTCACTGTCTCTATCAAATAAATAAATCTGTAAAAAATTAAAAAAAAAATAAAAAGAATTTTCCAGTTAATGGTTATCAGCGGAAGAATGGCCCAAATTGTGGTTTTGTCATACGATGATGTGATACTTTATAGCAGCTAAAGAAATGAACTAGATATGTGTATGCACTGACTTTCATGGAGTTTGAGTTCATTGAGTAAATAAGAGTATTATGGGACAGTAGATCATGATTATGAGAAAAATGTATGTATACCAAAACAGTGTTTTGTATTCTCCATGTGTCCTCGTATATGAACAAAAGTAGAGAAAGAAAGGCCAGATAGATGTCCATTAAACTGACAAACATTAAGGCGGAAAGGCGTTTTTAAATTAAAATCAATAGGGCCCTTTTCTGCAGTGCTTAGTACTGAGATTGCAGAGTGTGTGCTCGGGGCTCGGAACACACATATATTATTTAAAAATTCCAAGAAAAAAAACTCTTTTAATCTTAAAATTGATAGGGGACAATTGGAGAAATGAGTTGGTCTGAGGTAGAGTTGGCTTAGGTAGAGTTGGCAATGACGCCCCATTGTGCCCCAGCTCTGGAAGCCACGAGTTCAACCCAGTCCCTTTCCCTGGCTGAAGGACAGATTGAGGGGATCCCTTTTTCCCACAGCCATGTGCTGCCTCCTCCCATTTTGGTGGGGGGTTGGCAGCCAAATGTAGAATGTTAGAAATATTCCCCTTTAGAGACATTCTTGCATTTCTTAGCAAGAAACCCAAGGTGGCCTTGGGTTGGTTTCTGAGCTTCATTTCCTCTCCTTAGGACACATTTGTGGGGTAAAAAACGAACCTGTGGATGGGAGTTGTGGGTGCCCTGGGCATGGCGCTCCTATTTTCTACAACCCAAATCAGATAATAAAAGGGCTTTTGTATTTCTTTCTTGGTATGAGTTGGTCTGAGGGTTGCTACTTGGCAGTCAGAATTTAAGACCTACCTGAGATATGAGTTCTGTGGTCACATCATGCTGCTCGCCCCTTCCCCTCTCTCTGCTCAGGAGCTGGGCTTAATCCGCAAACCTGCCTCATTCATGACCAGCATCTGTGACGAGCGAGGACAGGAGCTCATCTACGCAGGCATGCCCATCACCGAGGTCTTCAAGGAAGAGATGGGCATTGGTGGGGTCCTTGGCCTCCTGTGGTTCCAGAGAAGGTGAGGTGTGCAGGGTCCTGCCATCTGTGACTCAGAGTTAAGGATTTTCCTCTGACCAGGGAGTGGGGGTGGGCAGCCTTGGGGAATATGTCCAGGATCAATCTTCATGGCCACAGATCAATTGCAAGGCCAGAGGAAAGAGATACCAGCTGTCCCTAGGTCTTCAAGGACAGAAGGGTCAGAAGTAGAAAGCAATGACCTCATCAGGGATCTTGGATCAGCCCCTGTCCTTGGTGCGTTTAAAGAAATGAGACAGAGTAAATGTAGGCCTCTTGAGAGAAAGGTCTGGATGGCTCTGGTAAGTCAGAGAGTACAGGCCCCATGGAGTTCCTAAACAGGCATGAAGTACCTCGTACTGGGTCCTCTCTTATCAGCCTGAGTGTTAGAAAAAAATGGGTGTCTCTGCAACTCCCAAACTTAGCCCTCCCCTGGGCCTGACAGTGGGGGAAGGGGCCAGTGAGTACCTGATTCACAGAGTCCTGGTTTGGGGTGGCACTGGGCAAAAGGCCAGGTCAAAGTCTTGGTTTGTGTCATTCCCTAAGTTGCAGAGATGGATCTTGGTCCTGCTTTAGGCCCTTCCTGGGAGGAGGGCCTCAGTAACACCTGAGCGGGTTTCCCTGTCTGCTTTCACATCCCCTGTCTCCAGACTGCATTCTTAATCAGATGGTGGGTTGAACCCTGCAGACCGATGAGGCGTCCTCCCCTGGGAAGGGCACAGTAGTCTCACTTCTCCCTCTGGCACATAGAGGGATGCCACAAATACAGGTTACATTCTCTGACAGTAACTCAACACTGAAAGCCACTGCCTAAAGAAGAATTTTCAAACCATGGCGACTAACTCTACTACTGTTTTAAAAGCAGTATTTGCAGGGTGCCTGGGTGGCTCAGTCGGTTCAAAGGCTCTGCCTTCTGCTCAGATCATGATCCTGGGGCCCTGGGGTTCTGGGATCAAGACTGGCATTGGGCTCCCTGTTTAGCAGGGAGTCTGCTTCTTCCTCTCCCTCTGTCCCTCCCCTGACCCCATGCTTGTGCTTGGCGCTCTCTCTCAAATGAATTAACAAATACTGCTTTTAAAGATTTTTTTTTTTTTTAATCAACAAGTTAGGAGATGCTCAAGAATCTGCAGGTTTTGCCATGGGATTGCATGATACTATATTAGATGTGGGTTGGGAAGTTGCTAACCTCCTCGAACTTACTGAGGGAGGACAGGAGCAAGTAGAAGCTTGGCTCTTCAGGTCAGTGTAGCTCCTGTTCAACTACTCGCCTCTGTTCTGACCCTCCTCTTAGTGGCCCTTTCCTCCCCTTCTAGGTTGCCCAAATATTCCTGCCAGTTCATTGAGATGTGTCTGATGGTGACAGCGGATCACGGGCCAGCCGTGTCTGGGGCTCACAACACCATCATCTGTGCTCGGGCTGGAAAGGACCTGGTTTCCAGCCTCACCTCGGGGCTGCTCACTATTGTGAGTACTGGCATCCTGGGAGGTGAGAACTGCAGGGGTCATGTGCCTTTGGCAACATGCACTTGGCCGCCGTGGGGTCCCAGAAGGAGCCTCGAAGTGTCAAACCACATGGCAGGGCAGTTTGGGGCATGCCAGATGGGTCTGCGACGCTGAAGGAGGCTCTTCCAGCTCAGGGCAATGTGGGCTTGCTTGTCCTACAGGGGGACCGGTTTGGAGGTGCCCTGGATGCTGCTGCCAAGATGTTCAGTAAAGCCTTTGACAGTGGTATTATTCCCATGGAGTTTGTGAACAAGATGAAGAAGGAAGGAAAGCTGATCATGGGCATCGGTCACCGAGTGAAATCAGTAAGTTGTGACTCTTCTTAAGGACGAATCTGCAGGTGGATGGTGCCAGGACAGCATTGTTCTAGCTGGGAACACCCAGGCTCCTGACTCATAACCTGCACAGCTTTGGCTGTGTTGACAGATGTCAATGATAAGGCAGCTATTTTTCCATTATAATACAGAATGCCCTTAAACAGCTTTGCATGAGGATCAGGGACACTGTTCCTTTCTAAGGAACATTCCACCCAGGCTTTGCAGCCACAGTGACCTCCTCCCTTAGCAAAGAGACATGCTAGCTAAGTATGGACTCCAGAAAGGGAACAACCCAAAAGCTTGAATGTGGCAGCAGGGTTCCGACATTGTCTCCAAAAGAGGCCCTGCGCTGTGGACTGTAGCAGCGCCTTCTACTTGGGAGCCGGAGGTCACTTAGTATCGGGAGTCGGCTGATGCCTGAACGCTGATCAGTTATTGCTTAGCCTGGGTCTCTTAGTAGATGGTGTGGCCTCAAGCATGAGAGGTCCAGGGCTTTCCTTAAAATTGCAGGGGTGCTCTGCTGCCCCACACCAGTAAGTGCTTGCTAGTTGAAAAAAGAACTCTGCTGAACTTTGTCATAGCTTGAGGAGGCTGCCGACCAGTGGGCAGCATGGTTAGTGGCCAGAACCAAAGACTTTCAGTGGGAGAGTAGATGAGCCCTAGCCCCCTGCTGCTTAAATGGAGGCCAAGGCCTGTGGTGAATACAGTTAACATCTCCAGGTCTCAGTTCCTTGTTGGTGACATAATAGACTTTAGAAACCATGTGGCACAGTGTCATCACCTGTGCCACATGGAATCCAACATGCGGGTCAGGTCCCTGAAACACACCTCCCAGTTGTAATAGTCATTTGTGTTCGTCTGTGGCAGGAGCCCAGACATGTCTCTCTCTCTTTTATTTTTTTTAAAGATTTTATTTACTCATCTAACAGACAGAGATCACAAGTAGGCAGAGAGAGAGGAAGGGAAGCAGGCTCCCCGCTGAGCAGAGAACCGACGCAGGGCTTGATCCCAGGACCCCAGGATCACGACCTGAAGGCAGAAGCATTAACCCACTGAGCCACCCAGGTGCCCCGAGACATGTCTCTTAATAGTGGTATTAGGGTAGGTTCCTCTGTAACTTTGGGTCACTTTCTAGATAAACAACCCAGACATGCGCGTGCAGATCCTCAAGGATTACGTCAAACAGCACTTCCCTGCCACCCCTCTGCTTGACTATGCTCTGGAAGTCGAGAAGATTACCACCTCAAAGGTAAAAGAGAAAATGTCCCTAATTCCCAAATCATAGACTGTCGGTGCATTACTTGGTAGGAAATAAGAGCCAGCCTACATTTTGTGTGCAGCCAAAAAACAAACCTGGTTTTCTGGGAAATTCTATTTCTGTTGCACTGCTAAGTTCAACAGATACGTATCCTGTTTCAGTGAGGTGTTGGGTTCTCTGCTAGACATTGGGAGTTAAACTGACACTTCCTCTCCTAACCAGCTGGGATGTTTTGGTGGGAGGTTTGTCAATTGTGGTCAGGATCTGTAGTTAGGTTAGTAGTAGTAATTGTGGAAATTTTACAAAGAGAAAATGAGAAATAATGATAAGTGCTTTGACTTTTTTGTCTCCCCAGAAACCAAATCTTATCCTGAACGTAGACGGTTTCATCGGCGTTGCGTTTGTAGACATGCTTAGAAACTGTGGGTCCTTTACCCGGTGAGCTCTGCGGCCATTTTCCTCTTAACAATTACTGATGCTTGTTTCCTACCAGCTCTTTTTATTTTTTTCCTTCCAGTTCTAAAAGCAGTGAATGCTCATTACAGAGAATACATTAGAAAATATGCCGGGCGCCTGGGTGGTTCAGTAGGTTAAGGCCTCTGCCTTCGGCTCAGGTCATGATCCCAGGGTCCTGGGATCAAACCCCAGATCGGGCTCTCTGCTCAGCAGGGAGCCTGCTTCCCTCTCTCTTTCTCTGCCTTCCTCTCTGCCTACTTGTGATCTCTGTCTGTCAAATAAATAAAATCTTTTAAAAAAAAAGGGGGGGGGGGGAAGAAATAGAAAATATGGAGAGGCATAAAGAAAACAAAAATCATCTCTACTCCTACCACCCAGAGCACCCTTTCTTTGCTTTGAAACCAAAGAGAGCTAGTGTCTCCTTCTAGGGCAGAAGTTGTACTGCCTGTGGGGAGGAGGGCAGTCATGTGAGCCGTTTTAAAACCACAGGTTGATTGTGTGTTACAGGGAGGAAGCTGATGAATATATTGACATTGGAGCCCTCAATGGCATCTTTGTGCTGGGAAGGAGTATGGGCTTCATTGGTGAGTTGGTAGTTGTTGCTGTTCTTGAGAATTCAATTTTGGGGGGAAAAAAAAGAATTCAATTTGGGGGCACCTGGGTGGCTTAGTGGGTTAAGTGTCCGCCTTCAGCTCAGGTCATGATCCCAGGGTCCTTGGAATCCAAGCCTTCGTGGACTTCCTGCTCAACACAACATTCTGTTTCTCCCTCTCCCTCTGCCCCGCCCGTGCTCTTGTGCCATGCTCGCCCTCTCTCTCTCTCTCTCTCTCTCGCTCACTCTCGCTCTTGCTCTCGCTCACTCTCAAATAAATAAAATACGGGGGGGGGGGGGGAATTCAGTTTGGTTTGGTTCCCCCCATGGTTCAGCTATAATACTTACCTATGTGGCAAGTTTCTGTGAATCATATTATCACCATCATTGTTCCTAATCCTTCCTTTCTTACTTTAACTTCCCCTTATTCTTTGTTCCTTTGTTCTCGGACACGACTGACTGCTAGCCCAGGAAAACAGAATGAGACTGACTGCTAGTCCAGGAAAACAGAATGAAATCTAACCGCTGCCTTTTACTCAGGCTGCCATCCACTTATGCAGTGGATCTGGATTTACTTCCTCTTTTTTTTTTTTTTTTTTTTGGTATTAGGAAGATTTCTTGTCCTGATCCTCTCCCCATTGCCAAACTTTTAACAGACTCAGCAACTCTTAATCAAAAGATGCCTGGGGCACCTGGGTGGCTCAGTCGTAGAGCGTCTGCCTTAGTCCCAGATCCTGATCCCAGGGTCCTGGGATCCAGCCCAGAATCGGGTTCTCTGCTCGTTGGGAAGCCTGCTTCTCCCTCTCCCACTCCCTCTGTTTGTGTTCCCTCTCTCACTGTCTCTCTCTCTCTCTCTCTCTCTCTCTCTCTCTGTTGAATAAATAAATAAATAAATCTTCAAAGAAAAAAAAAAAAAGATGCCTTTGTTCCATATTTCAGGACACTATCTCGATCAGAAGAGGCTGAAGCAGGGGCTCTATCGTCACCCGTGGGATGATATTTCATATGTTCTTCCGGAACACATGAGCATGTAATGAACCAGGACCCCTGTTGCAGTAAAGTGAAGACAAGAACTCCTCCCCTGGGAAACAAACAGTGTGCAGACAGCTGGCACGGGAGCTTGCTCTAGGATGGGCCTGGAATGTAAACAGCCACGGTGTACAGGCACCGAAGACAGCCACAGGCTAACACTGTTCAGTCCACACAAAGAAGCTTAGTATTTTTTTATAAGCATAGAAATAAAAACCAAGCCAATAAATTGTGACTTTTGCTCTGCTACATGCTGTATTTATTACATGGAAGCATCTAAGCACTGTGTAAGGATCGTGTAAGGTGTTATGATGTTGCTTTCTTTTTTCCATTAGCTAAAAAAAAAAAAAATTTACCCCCCTTGGAGGAAGGGAATGAAACTTTTAAGACATCAAGACACCGTGACACTGTCAGTTGAAAGCATCCCTAATGTCTTATTTTTTCACTTCCCTTTCTTCCTCATATAACCCGAAGAGCATTGTGTTAATCTGATTTTTAAAGATCTTTTTATGTGTTACGTGTTAAGGGTTTGTTTGGTATCTCACTGAAATGTACATAAGCAAACCAAACTCTGCTTATGTCAGCCGGGATGGGACCATTGCATCCTTAGCCATTGTCAAAAAAATACATGGAGTCGTAATTTAAAATGTAAAGTTGTAACATACGTATGTTTAAAACAAATGCAAAGCGAAAAGCTGTGAAATGTCTTGTGTCTTTCGTTCTATTTATGCAGTTGTTTTATGGGTCTGTTACTGAAGTGTGGGTTCAAGGACTCATCTCCAGCCCGTTGGCATCTGTAATCCACCAAGATTCTGGCAGCTGCCACCTCTGTCTCTTATCTGTATTATCAGTTTGGTTTCAATAAACTATCAGTAACAATGAAGACACACTACTGTCTTGTGTCCTCCATATCCTTTCTTCTGTATTCCTTTGAACTATACAGTTTTCTACATGTCATTTTAAAAAATGTTCATCCAGGGGCGCCTGGGTGGCTCAGTGGGTTAAAGCCTCTGCCTTCGGCTCAGGTCATGATCCCAGAGTCCTGGGATTGAGCCCAGCATCGGACTCTCTGCTCGGCAGGGAGCCTGCTTCCACCTCTCTCTCTGCCGGCCTCTGCCTACTTGTGATCTCTCTCTCTGTCAAATAAATAAATAAAATAAAAATGTTCATCCACCTCTTCATACAGACAGAAAGAACGAACTAATCAAAACATTAGCTTCAAAGAAAACCCCTTAAGGGGGTTCCTGGCTGACTCAGTGGAGCATGGGACTTAATCTCAGGGTTGTGAGTTCAAACCCAGGTGTAGAAATTACTAAAAAATAATAATAATAAAAAAGAATATGAAATTTAGGGCGCCTGGGTGGCTCAGTGGGTTAAGCCGCTGCCTTCGGCTCAGGTCATGATCTCAGAGTCCCGCATGGGGCTCTCTGCTCAGCAGGGAGCCTGCTTCCTCCTCTCTCTCTCTCTCTCTGCCTGCCTCTCCAACTACTCTCTCTGTCAAATAAATAAATAAAATCTAAAAAAAAAAAAATATATGAAATTTAAAAACAAAACAAAAACCCTATCTTCTCCCCTAAATCTGTACCTCTCCCTTTCTCAGTGAAGAGTAACCAAAGCTCTTCCCAGATACTCAAGGCAAAGGGAGTCATCCTTTCCTCCACTTCTCTGGTTGCCACCTCCCATGGGTTTATCCTTTCATTATCACTCTGATCCATCCATATCTGGTCTAACTAGGGCCCGTAGTGCCACCTTTTCATTATTTCGTGATATCTTAAAACACTCATCTTATTGAGCCACTCCCTTGCTTAACGCCTTTTTAACAAGATGTATGCAAGAGTAACGATGGATTACTTACGTAAAACACAATCATTTCATTTAATCCGCACAGCCATCTCCCAACACAGATACTATCCCATTTTTATAGAAGATAAATTGGTTCAGAGATACTAAGTAACTTGCTCACCCTCATCTGCTTAGCTCGGTAACGTTTACTCCAAATTCATTTTAAATTTTAAAGTAGAAGTCCACTGTCGCCACCCGAGACACTAACCACGGGTTGATGATCGAGGGTGGCTTTTGGTACATAATGACCAGGAAGAGCATGCCACTCTAAGGGGCAGGAGACGAGCCACCCTCCCACTGAGACTCGCGTGTAGCATGTCGGGGGAGCAGCACCGTTGAGCCCTCTCCAAGGTGGGAAGGCTCCCGGCGGGCGCGGCCGCGCGTGCGCACACCAGGGGCACCCGGCTCCGCCCCGCGCCCACTATTTATTCCCAGAATCCCTCTGTGTCGCACCAGAACGGCTGGATCGTTCCGAGACTGCGGAGGTCGGGCGCGGCGGCGTCAAGATGGCGGCGGCGGCGGTGGCTGCGGCCGCGGCGGCCGCAGCAGCCGCATCTCTTCAGGTGCTGGAGATGGAGAGCATGGAGACGGCCGCCGCCGGTTCGGCAGGGCTGGCCGCCGAAGTCCGAGGCAGCGGCACGGTGGACTTCGGGTCTGGGCCTGGCATATCTGCAATGGAGGCGAGCGGGGGCGATCCGGGCCCGGAGGCAGAGGATTTCGAGTGCAGCTCTCACTGCTCGGAGCTATCTTGGAGGCAGAACGAGCAGAGGCGCCAGGGCCTCTTCTGCGACATTACCTTGTGCTTCGGCGGCGCGGGAGGCCGCGAGTTCCGGGCTCACCGCTCGGTGCTGGCCGCTGCCACTGAGTACTTCACGCCCCTCCTCTCGGGCCAGTTCTCGGAGTCCCGCTCGGGCCGGGTGGAGATGCGCAAGTGGAGCTCCGAGCCCGGGCCCGAGCCCGACACGGTGGAAGCCGTTATCGAATACATGTACACCGGGCGCATCCGCGTCAGCACGGGCAGTGTGCACGAGGTGCTGGAGTTGGCCGACAGGTAGGCGGGATGCGGAGGGCCTCGCGCGGGGAGGTGGAGGTGTCCTCCACCTCAGGGTCGCATCCAGGGAGGGGACGGGGGAGGCAGTGCCTACGGGTTTCGACCGGAGGGAGCCCGAGGAAATGCATTTGTTTGGTACTTATTGAGCGCCAGCTGTGTACTGTTGGATGGCCGCTGCCCTGGGTCCTGAGGATGCAGCGGCCGGTCTGACGAGGGCGCCCTGCTCTTAGGGAGCTCAGATTCCAGGTGGAGGGACAAAGGCAATGAAAAAGAAAGTCTGCGTGTGATCAGTGCTGTGTTGACATTTTAAAAGGATGAAAGGATAAGTGCTTGGGTTGAGGAAAGACCTTTCTGAGGAGGTGACATTAAAACCGACCTCCAAATGGCAAGAAAGCCCTACCGTGCAAAGATGGGAAATGGACATTCCAGGCAGATAGCGCAAAGGCCTTCTGGTAGGACCCGGTTTGGCTTAAAGAACTAAAGGAAATATCCAGCGGAGCTGGATCTAGTCTGTGAAGGGTGTGTGAAACCCATTGAAATAAGAAGCTTGATTTTTTTTTACTGGGCGATGGGAAGCTGGGTGAAGAAATCTCCTGATTTAATTATTATAAAGGCCGATTTTGCTACTGTGAGAAATAGATTGTGAGGGGTAGGAATGGATGTTTCAGAGAATGGTTAGGAGGCAGGTGAATGCCATTTTTTGAGTTGTGGAGGAGTCTGTTTTGGCAGTATTGTGTTACAGGTACATTATTTTAACAAGTACCTAGTGAGTGCCTGTTATGCATCAGATCAGACACTGGGTTCTCCTGTGCTGGAAATGCAGTGGTGAACAAAACAGACAAAAGCCCCTTTCCTCGCTGCACTTACCTTACTAGATGGACAACAAGTAAGTAAAGTAGATAGCAGGGGACACCTGGGTGGTTCAGTGGGTTGAGCCTCTGCCTACCGCTCAGGTCATGATCCCAGAGTCCTGGGATTGAGCCCCATCAGGCTCTCTGCTCAGCAGGGAACCTGCTTCCTCCTCTCTCTCTCTCTCTGCTTGCCTGTCTGCCTACTTGTGATTTCTGTCTGTCAAATAAATAAATAAAATCTTAAAAAAAAATAATAAAGTAGATAGCATGTCAGATGATTGTTACAGCTTTGATGAAAAGTACAGCATGGTAAGGGCATATAGAAAGTGCTGGTTTAGGGGCACCTGGGTAGCTCAGTGGGTTAAGCCTCTGCCTTCGGCTCAGGTCATGGTCTCCGGGTCCTGGGATCGAGCCCCGCATCGGGCCTTTGCTGGGGGGGGGGGGGGGGGGCGGCTCCCCCCCTCTCTCTGCCTGCCTCTCTGCCTACTTGTGATCTCTGTCAAGTAAATAAATAAAATCTTTAAAAAAAAAAAGAAAGAAAGAAAGTGCTGGTGGAGAGGAGCTGTGTTTTTTAATACATAGAGAATGCCTAATGAAGAAGGCATTTTGCAAAGAACCGAAGGGGATGAGGTGAAGAGTGTTTTAGGTAGGGAACACAGGTTGGAAAGGCCATGAGGTGGAGCTTATCTGGATGTTAGAGAATAGCAGGCCAGTGTGACTCCATCAAGTGGATGCAGGTGCAGAGGCATGGGAGAGGCCCCTCAGCGTGGGGATGGATCTAGTAGTTTCCATGGAGCTTGGGTTCCAGAGGGCTTGCAGCTTGTGAAAGGAGTTCTTACTCTGAATGAGTAGGAGATGGGAAGGTTTGGGGGCAAAGGAATGATGCAGTCTGATTTGAAGAATTTTGCTTTGGGGACAGCGGAACAATGCAGTCTGATTTGAAGAATCTGCCGTGTTGAAAAAAGGATGGGGTTCCTGGGGCAGAAGCAGAGAGATTAGGAGGTTGGGATGGTGGTAGAGGCTTGGGTCAAAGAGAAGTAAAGGTGATTAGCGCTTCAATTCCAGATACTTTTTTTTTTTTTA
>NC_081572.1:20113962-20170969 GCF_022355385.1 Mustela nigripes
ATTTTTTATTTTTTATAAACATATATTTTTATCCCCAGGGGTACAGGTCTGTGAATCACCAGGTTTACACACTTCACAGCACTCACCAAAGCACATACCCTCCCCAATGTCCATAATCCCACCCCCTTCTCCCAAACCCCCTCCCTCCCAGCAACCCTCAGTTTGTTTTGTGAGATTAAGAGTCACTTATGTTTTGTCTCCCTCCCAATCCCATCTTCTTCATCATATATTTTTTTAAAGATTTTACTTATTTATTTGAAAGACAGAGATCACAAGTAGGCAGAGAGGCAGGCAGAGAGAGAGGGGGAAGCAGGCTCCCTGCTGAGTGGAGAGCCTGATGTGGGGCTCGAACCCAGAACCCTGGGATCACGACTTGAGCCGAAGGCAGAGGCTTTAACCCTCTGAGCCACCCAGGCGCCCCTAAATCCAATTTTTTTCCTTAATATAAAATATATTCCTACAGCTTAAATGTTGCAGGGAAAAATATTCTTACTGGTATTTTTCAGTCTTATGACCATCATGACCATTGTTCATACATGGACCCCTAATTCTGTTTATTAATTTCATTTCCTTGTTTTCTAGAAAAAAATCATCATATATATATTTTTTTATATTTTTTATTTTTTATAAACATATATTTTTATCCCCAGGGGTACAGGTCTGTGAATCACCAGGTTTACACACTTCACAGCACTCACCAAATCACATACCCTCCCCAATGTCCATAATCCCACCCCCTTCTCCCAAACCCCCTCCCCCCGGCAACCCTCAGTTTGTTTTGTGAGATTAAGAGTCACTTATGGTTTGTCTCCCTCCCAATCCCATCTTGTTTCATTTATTCTTCTTCTACCCACTTAAGCCTCCATGTTGCATCACCACTTCCTCATATCAGGGAGATCATATGATAGTTGTCTTTCTCTGCTTGACTTATTTCGCTAAGCATGATACGCTCTAGTTCCATCCACGTTGTTGCAAATGGCAAGATTTCATTTCTTTTGATGGCTGCATAGTATTCCATTGTGTATATATACCACATCTTCTTGATCCATTCATCTGTTGATGGACATCTAGGTTCTTTCCATAGTTTGGCTATTGTGGACATTGCTGCTATAAACATTCGGGTGCATGTGCCCCTTTGGATCACTACATTTGTATCTTTAGGGTAAATACCCAATAGTGCAATTGCTGGGTCATAGGGCAGTTCTATTTTCAACATTTTGAGGAACCTCCATGCTGTTTTCCAGAGTGGCTGCACCAGCTTGCATTCCCACCAACAGTGTAGGAGGGTTCCCCTTTCTCTGCATCCTCGCCAGCATCTAATTCCAGATACGTTTTGAAGGTAGAAGGGACCATTTGCTGATGTGTTTGATGTAGAGTATAAGGGAAAAGACTGCTAGTTTTTTTGATCCAAGCAATTGGTAAGATAGGGTTATTTATTTATTTATTTATTTAAACGTGGAAGAGTGTTGGAAAGCAGGTTTGGGAGGAAGATGAGGAGTTTGGTTTTGGCCCAGGCAATGTATGAGGAGGCAGGTGGATGGATATAAGAACATTGGGAGCTAGGGATTGGGAGGAATATGGCATATAGATGGCGATTAAAGCCATGGAACTGGATGAAATTACTTAGGAAGAGAGTGTAGACAGAAAAGGGGCAAGACTGAGTCCTGGCAGCCACCTGGGTGCCTCAGTGGGTTAAGCCTCTGCCTTTGGCTCAGGTCATGATCCCAGGGTCCTGGGATCAAGCCCCGCATCAGGCTCTCTGCTCAGCAGGGAGTCTGCGTCCACCTCTCTCTCTACCTGCCTCTCTGCCTACTTGTGATCTGTCTGTCACGTGAATAATAAAATCTTTAAAAAAAATAAATAAAATAAAAAATAAATAAAATGGAAAAGTTGGACTGGGAATGCAGAGTTATAGGATAGACCTGCAGGCAGATTGGGTGGTGGGGAGATGGAGTTTCTGCCTGATTGCTTCGGTTTTCTCAAAGCCCAGGGTTGGGTCATTCATTAGAGGGTGAGGAAGGATGGGGGCAGGTATAGATATGAGAGAGGGAGGTTTGTTGAATGAAATGGGCAGATAAGGGTCATTGGAATCACTCAAGCTATGTTTGTGTCTGTTGTGTGGGCTTATTTTTCAAATTTGCCCCTGCTTTATAGGGGAATTGGAGGTGAGGAGAGAACGCCCCAGGCAGTTTACCTAAAACTCTTAATTTCTCTCCATCTGCTTTAGCAGCTGCCTGGTGTTAGACAGTGTTCTAAGTATCTTGCAACCATCACATCTAATCTTACCCATCATCTCTGAGGCAACATTCCTGTCCCTACCACCCATATACTGTTGATCATACCTTCCTTCAAGGGTTCTTTCAAGGAAATGACAGGAAGTATCCAGCCACACTGCCCAGAACATGGCACATGCCTAGTATATGCTACCTGTTGTTTTCATAGAGCGGTGTTTCCAAACACCCTGTGCAAGGGAGTATGTGTCAGTGAATTTAGGTGAGCAGACAGCTCCTCCTCAGCTGCATGCCAAACCCTTTCATACCTTTGTTACTGTTGTTTGAGTTTGCCTTGCCACCCCTCCACCCCCCACCCCCGCTTTAGAACCCCGCTCAGGCCACACCCTCCCAGCACCACCCCCAACCCCCATTGGCAGCTGCCCAGGAAGAAAACTGAGTAAGAGAAAAATTAAAATCTCTGACAGGAGGCTTCCACTGCTGTTCCTTCTGATATTTGAGCAGACATAGTCCCCCAGAAGCCACAGCTCCTGTACCACTTAGTCAAGGCCTAATAAAGTATCTTCCCTGAGACCCTGCCTCATTTAGAAAAGGCAAGTGATTGACCAGGGATTAGGACAGGAGTGGCATAGACAAATTGGGATTGGGATTTGTACTTTTGCCAATAAAAATAAAGCGTGGGACTATTGCATTTTATTTTTTATTAAGTTTTTTATTTTAGGGGTGCCTGGGTGGCTCAGTCATTAAGTGTCTGCCTTCAACTCAGGTCGGGGGGTCAGGGATTGAGCCCCACATCAGGCTCCCAGCTCATTGGGAAGTCTGCTTTCCCCCTTCTTGTGTTCCCTCCCTCACTGTCTCTCTCTGTCAAATAAATAAATAAAATCTTTATAAAATAAAAATTTTTTTATTTTAATTCCAGTGTAGTTAAATACAGTGTTTTATTAGTTTCAAGTGTACAGCAGTAATTCAACAATTCTATACGTTATCCAGGGCTCACCATGATAACTGCACTCCCCAATCCCCCATCATCCATTTCAACCTCCTCCTTCCCTTTGGTAACCATCTGTTTGGTTTTTTTTTAAGATTTTATTTATTTATTTGACAGAGGGAGACACAGTGGGAGGGAACACAAGCAGGGGGAGTGGGGGGAAAAGCAGGCTTCTTGCTGAGCAGGGAGCCCCATGCGGAGCTCCATCCCAGGATCCTGGGATCATGACCTGAGCTGAAGGCAGATGCTTAATGACCGAGCCACTCTGTGCCCCACCATCAGTTCTCTATAGTTAAGGAGTCTGTTTCTTGGTTTCTCTCTCTCTGCACGTTTGTTTTGTTTCTCAAGTCCCACATATGAGTGAAATTGTATATATATATTTTTTTTCTGTTGTACTTTATCGAAGGATATGTTCCGGGAAACCTTACATTATGAAGAAATCTCCACTGTGTGTGTGTTGTATGTATCATGTATAATTATATATAAACTATATAATACAAATAATTTAAAGTATATCCTGCATAGAGATGACTTTATGCTTTTAAATATACTTTTTAGCATAATCCTTTTTTAATTTGGGGAGCTTTGCCTTTTTTTCAGATGTTGGGCGTAAAGTGAGATAAAGCTTACCATTTTAATTTGTATAATTCAGATGTTCTTAAAATGCAACCACAAAAAACATGCACATTTGAAAATTTCTTTTTCTTGATTTTTAGGTTCCTTTTAATTCGTTTAAAAGAATTTTGTGGAGAATTTCTCAAGAAAAAACTTCATCTCTCCAATTGTGTGGCCATTCATAGCTTAGCTCACATGTATACCTTGAGCCAACTTGCTCTGAAAGCTGCCGATATGATACGGAGAAATTTCCACAAAGTAATTCAGGATGAAGAGTTTTATACTTTACCTTTCCATCTCATCCGAGACTGGCTGTCAGACTTGGAAATTACGGTGGATTCCGAGGAAGTTCTCTTTGAAACAGTTCTGAAGTGGGTTCAGAGAAATGCAGAAGAGAGAGAAAGATACTTTGAAGAACTTTTTAAGTTGCTGAGATTGTCCCAGATGAAACCTACTTACCTTACTCGGCATGTCAAACCAGAGAGGCTGGTGGCCAATAATGAAGTTTGCGTCAAGTTAGTGGCCGATGCAGTAGAGAGGCATGCTCTGAGGGCTGAAAACATACAATCTGGCACCTTCCAGCACCCCGCCTCTCATGTCTCATTATTACCTCGCTATGGGCAAAATATGGACGTGATCATGGTTATTGGAGGCGTGTCAGAAGGAGGGGATTATTTAAGTGAATGTGTGGGATATTTTGTCGATGAGGACAGATGGGTAAACCTGCCCCATATTCATAATCACCTTGATGGACATGCTGTTGCAGTAACAGAGTCCTATGTGTATGTTGCTGGATCAATGGAGCCAGGGTTTGCTAAAACTGTGGAAAGATACAACCCAAATTTGAATACATGGGAACATGTTTGTAGTCTGATGACAAGGAAGCATTCTTTTGGGTTAACAGAAGTCAAAGGGAAGCTCTACAGCATTGGAGGACATGGCAACTTTAGCCCTGGCTTTAAAGATGTGACTGTTTATAATCCCGAGCTAGATAAATGGCACAACTTGGAGTCCGCACCAAAGATTCTTCGAGATGTCAAAGCGCTAGCCATTGAAGACCGGTTTGTATACATCGCTGCCCGCACTCCTGTGGACCGGGACACGGAAGATGGACTAAAAGCTGTAATTACATGCTATGATACAGAGACTCGACAGTGGCAAGATGTGGAATCTTTGCCACTTATTGACAATTACTGTTTTTTCCAAATGTCTGTGGTCAATTCAAACTTTTATCAGACAGCATCATGCTGTCCTAAGAGTTATTCTTTAGAAAATGAAGAGGCAGTAAGAAAAATTGCCAGTCAAGTTTCCGATGAGATCCTTGAAAGCTTACCTCCAGAAGTCCTAAGCATCGAAGGAGCAGCCATCTGCTACTACAAAGATGACGTTTTCATTATCGGAGGCTGGAAAAACAGTGATGATATTGACAAACAGTATCGGAAGGAAGCCTATCGATACTGTGCGGAAAGAAAGCGGTGGATGCTTCTTCCTCCCATGCCACAGCCACGTTGTAGAGCCACGGCTTGCCACATAAGAATCCCATACCGGTACTTGCATGGAACACAGAGATATCCTATGCCTCAAAACTTAATGTGGCAGAAGGACCGGATCAGACAGATGCAAGAAATACATCGGCATGCCCTAAACATGCGACGAGTGCCGAGCTCTCAGATCGAATGCTAGATTCTCTAAAAGGTGCAGCTTGAAACAGTTGTACCTGTTTCGTGAGGCTGAGGAGACCCAGACTGTTACTTGAAAAAGTATGTCGATAACTTATTTTCTACCTAAACTGATTATTGCCCCATATAAAGGAAATATAGTTAAAAAACTGAAGAATGGGAAACCCGATTTAGTATATGGTAACTTTTGTTGGTTTGTAGTCTTTTTCTGTCTTTGGTTTGTGTGGGATGTGCTAGCTAAATGAGATCTTACTAATGACAAGTGGAAAAACCAGGGATAGTCACTTGGCTGTTTTTTTGCCAACAAGTTAAAACTCCTTTGTCTTAGGGACTTACTGTTTTGAACATGCTTTAAGCAACAGTTTATTTGCACATTTACTTTGATATTCCTTTTGATTTTTTTCCTGAATGGCTGGTTTTGAAAAGGGCAGATTTTATGCATTGAGCCCTCATCTGCAGGAGGTGTGTGCAATAGTGAGACTGAGATTTGAAGGGAAAAGCACAATATTTGAGCAAGATGATTGCAGAATATTTGCATTGGTATTTCATTGTATGTGTTTATCTAGAAATTCTGTTGTTTCTTTCTAGAAGAGATGACTGATGAAAAATTTGTGATTGGCTCATTACTTTTTGAATATTTTTCTTCAGCAACTGTTACAGACTTGGAGCCATTGCTCTGAGATGATGGTAGTTGACAAGAGTATTGATCTTTAGCTGATTGGTTTAATACAGAGGAAGTTATATATGTGAAATTTGTAGTAGTATTCGTATAGACTGAGCAATGAAAGGCATTAAAACATTTAAACACTTTCTTCAGGAGGTGCAGGCTTATTTGAGGATAAATTACTGAGTGTAAATAATGCCTATGACAATCGACACTTAATGCCTTCAATTTTAAATTTTGCTCTAATGTATATTGTATAGAATCCTCATTCCTTTCTAAAAGAAATGTTTTCTAAAATGGGAAGGAAGTGACAATTTAGAGAAATTGGTTAAAGAGAAGCCTTATTGTTTCTCAGCCCTGGTTGTTCTATTTTATCCAGTTGCCCTAGACTTTTATGGGAACTTTGACCCTGAAATACCAAATTTAGGTACACAACTATGGCTCTTAAAAATGTATTGCTTTAGTTACCTTTTATTTATTTTATGCATTTTTTGATTCTCGAATGCACTCCAAAGCTTTATACAAATTAGCACTCAGTTAGCTTAGAGGACTCTTGCCCTAATGTGTTGCAAAAGGGGTCCATTTTATGTTTCTTGTTTCTTTCAGAATGTCTCTCTCCTTAGACATTCCAGAATGCTGTTCTAGAAGTATTGAATTCCAAATGAAGTGATTCCCCTAGTCCGTTATAATTAACCTCCTTATTGTATCAAATATCAAAAAAAGCACAACCAGAAATTTTGGCTCTCAGTTTGCTGCAAGACTTTTAATATTTAGCCCTTGAATTAGTATTCCTGCCTAGGACAGTTTGTCAATAAATATATTGGAAATCCGCTTTAAAACCATTTCATTTCCATTGGGGTGGGGTAGTAACTTCAAGTCCTATTTCTGTATGAAGATATATTATCCTATGCCACATCTACCATCTTACCAATTTCCATTTGTAGTTATTTTGAAAAAAGCCATTTCTGAGAAGTGCTAATTCTGAGTTGAGAGAGGTCTGTGCAAATGAGACAGAGAAGCTCACTGAGTGATGTTCTCCTCTCTGATAGACTGTGGTAGCTAGTACTTCCTTTTCTTGGCGGTGGTGAAATAATTTAGTAGCTCACTACAGTGGCAGTTTCTCTCTAAAAGGTGTGATTTAAGGTTTTTGGATCTTAGAGTTGTCTTCTGAGACATT
Organism: Mustela nigripes; assembly: GCF_022355385.1. Taxonomy (NCBI): domain Eukaryota; kingdom Metazoa; phylum Chordata; class Mammalia; order Carnivora; family Mustelidae; genus Mustela; species Mustela nigripes. The sequence continues at coordinate 20,121,317 of NC_081572.1, forward strand.
GTTACCAAGTTATTTGGGGGGTGGTCTTTCTTCAGGGGATGTGACAAGTTTTAACTCCTCTAAGATTTAGGTATAATCTGGTTTTGAACACTTGATTGAAACTGTTGTTTTTTTTAACTCAGCAGGCTGCCTAGGCCATGGCTGAAAAGAAGGGGTAAGTCCTTCCTTGCATGATGTGTGCAGGTTTTCCTGACTGGATTTCTAATTTTCATATTTGAATTCACATGTGTGACTTCACATCAATAACTTGTGTTTCTGAAATATCCTAACTAACTTGTTAATAAGGAAGGAAACCAGATTTGCTTAAATCTGTTCAAGGCTGACATTCTGAAATCTAAACTGGAAATAACTTCCAGAGTATTTAGAAAGGTTCTGACTATGATCACAAGCCTAAAATGGCTCTTGGGGAAAGAAGTTTCCTTTTTGATGAAAACTTAAAAGAATGCGTTTGGTATTTTAAGCAGTTAAAAATATAGCTTTAAAAAGGACAGCTTAACACATATTCAGCAGACCTTGTGTGCTCGTTGTTGCTTTTGTTTTTGTTTTGTGGAAGGAAAAAAGAGGAATTGATTATACCAAAAAGTAATATTTATATATAATTTTGAGTGCTACTTCTGTCTTAGAATGGATATTCCTTAACTATACCTACCCCACCATGGTTTTAAGAAAACAAATCCGTGGTATCTATTGAGAATGTCAGTCGTGAGCTTAGTGTTTAAGTAATACCTCTCACTTGCAGTTTGCATGATTAGTCTTGTATATCTTGATATCCAACTTTGCTTTTGCTGTGCCAATTCAAAAATATTTTGCTAACAAATCTCAGTTCATTGACTTCATGATGAAGTTTTGTTTTGGTCACTCAGTTTTATATAGTATTGTTGGGACCAAAAACTTTTAAAATATTGACTTTTATATATAGAGAGAGAGAAAACAGAGGTTTGAAGCTGGAAAGATAGTGTTTATCAAAGATTTGTGTGCTTTTGTTTTTTAAACTCTTCAGGCTGCTGGTAAGGCAGTTTCAAGGGCACACTCTTTTCCTCTTTGTTTCTTGACTAGTGTAGCATGTGCGATGTTTTAAATACTTCATTCTCTGCTTCATATTGTTCTAATAAGACACTATTCTTGTAGGTAGACAAGCTAAATTGTATTATTTTAGTTACTTGGCCTAACAAGCATAACTAAAGGGACTTTTTTTTGTACTTTCATCTAATTAAGCTTAAATAAAAAGGGCATGTTGGCCACACTTCCTGTCTTTTGAAAGTCCACAGAATTGTGAAGCAAGTCCTCTGCCTTCACTAGAAAAATAGGGTATTTATAGGTTGCCATTTAACTGTAGAATATTTGAGAAGCAGTTCAGTCTCTCTTTTAATTTTCAAACATTTTGGCACAGTCCACTCCGGTTTGTCGCTTTCTTGAGAATAGTCCATTTTTGTTGCTGTTATAATGCCTATATTATAACGTGTTCTGGTCATTGGAAACAAAACAGCTCATAGTTGAGTGAGTAATACAATAACAGTAACATAATGTAGTAGTCATCTTGCTTCAAGGAATTTAATTAGATAGCCAAATAATGGCTTTGTTGATTACCTTGGTAGGGCTTTTGTCTTACTCTCTAAGCATCACTACGAATGTCTGACATTGAAGCACATACAGTAGAGCACTTGTTGTGAACTTAATCCTCCTGCATAATAATGCACTTGTGAAAAATTACGCTTGCTTGATGTTTGAAGATTACCATCCATGTGCTAGGGCTCATTGAGTTATTTGTAAAATACATACTTAGTTCAAGTTGGTACACCGTGAGTTTTTTGGGCTATCAGTATCCAAGCCCCTTCTCTACTGAAAATATAATCTTGGCTCTCTCCCTTTAAGTCAGAGGAGATGTAGAATTTAGGATGCTTTGAGACATTATATTGTAAAATAGCTTGTTTTATGTTCCTAAAGCTATCTTGTTCTGTGTTGAAGCTATTAATTGTCTCAATGTAAGTTTTAAATAAACATATTTCTTTAAAGCTGGTTTGCACTGTGTGATTTTTCTTTTTTAATGCTGCACCGTTGGTTGTAAATGCTTTCTTCCTTCCCTCTTACTCCCTCGTTCATCCAACCCTTGGCTCCCTTAAGTTGAACATTTTCAAGTACTCTTACAAGTTTAAACACTGCATTTATTTAAAAAAAGAAGTAATTCTTATTGCTTAGACTTTTTATTAGCTAAATGAAGCAGCTCATACAGGTAGGGTACTTGTCGAAGCGGAGTACTTGACTTCATCTCGCAGTGCTAATCCTGTGAAGTTGTCCCGTCTAGCCGCATATTCCCCGACGTTGGCCAGCCCCGGCACCACACAGCAGCTCAGAGCGCTGCGGTAGATGCTCATGTCATGGGCGTCATACCACTCGTCCGTCTTTTCGTCATAGCACTCCACATTAAAGGTGGTAGTGAAGCCATTAAAGCCGCCCACCACAAACAAGAGGTCGTCTACCACCTCGATGCCAAAATTGCTACGAGGATTAAACATAGTGGGGATTGTGCGCCAAGTATTAGCCACTGGGCTGTACGCTTCTGCACTCCTAAGTCGATTTGCTCCATCAAAGCCACCTACCTATGGACAGCAAGGGAAACACGGTTGACTGTTAGCCATGGCTTCTGTGCACCAAGGAAGAGCCCACCATTGGGGGTGGGGGTGGGGAACCGGTGATTTCATACCTCCCTCTTTCCACTATTTTCCACAGGGAAAAAAAATGCTTTTCAAATGCTTACCAGCAGTGTAAACCTATTTGCGAACCAAAAAGCTAGGGTTATCGTTTTGGTGTGATACAAGATAAACTCACCGCATATACATGCTCTCCATAAGCAATTACGCCTATTCCACTCCTCCTGCTTCTCATGGGTGCTATGACTGTCCACTGATTACTCTCAGTGTTGTACACTTCGGCTGTGAACAGACACTCGTTTCCGTTAAAACCGCCACATATGTAGACCTGTGTGGAGAGAGGCGCAAGGTAACTGAAATCGTCACCACCGGGGAGTAGAAAGAAAGGGTGTGTATGTGACAGTGATGAGGGAACCCTTCTGATGCCAGCCTGTACGATCATTCTTTCTCCTATGTGTGCATACATCATTTTTTAAGTAGTAAAACGTTAAAGAACAGTTACAAAGGGCCACTTCGTCTTTTGAGGACGGAGTTAGTCCTGCAGAGTGAGTGCTGCCCCTTCTATTTTGCACCTGCCCCCCCAAAACAAAGAAGAACATTCTTCTGGACGTGTTCTTTCCCCCCTCCAGTCCTACCTTCCCGTAGAGTGTCGTGGCACTCGCGTCACTCCTCTGCTCATGCATCGGGGCGATGAGCGTCCACTGGTTGGTCTCGGGCTCGTAACGTTCAGCAGTGTTCAGACGCACATAGCCGTCAAATCCTCCCATGGCGTAAATAAAATTGCTGAGGACTGTCACACTGACGTAGCAACGTCGGGAGTGCATCGGGGCCACCTGATGCCACGTTTTCTTGACCGGGTCAAAACGCTTAACGCTATTGAAATAGTCTACACTATCGAACCCCCCAATGATATAAACGTAGCCTTTCAAATAGGCTGCCCCGTGGTAGGCACGGGGACTCTCTTCCTCACAAGTGACATTCACCCATCTGTCTGCCCGAGCATCGTATGCCTCAATGGCATTGGTGGGGCTCCCACCACTCCAGCCACCAATTGCAAATAGGATGGCATAGGGCAGGCGGGGCCTGGTGAGTGGGTTGGTGAAGTCAGAATTAGAGGGTCCATTCATGTTGAGGTCATACATGGCCTTTAGGGCATTGATGATGACTGGCTTGCATTCCTCACTGTCTTTGACATAGTCGTTCATCTTCACATTGTTCATGAAGTACTCAGCATGCATTAGGGCCAGGCGAACCTAAGAAAGAAATACAGAAAGTGAGATGAGGTGAGGGTACCTGGAAAACCCATCTCCGTATCTCCCTGCTTACAGTCTGCCTTTGCATGGCAGCAAGGTCATATTTTGTGTTTGAAACTTACAGCTCACAGTTAAATACAGTTTGAAATTTACAGCTCACAGTTTTGCGGAGGGGGTATACATTTGGATGCTGAGAATGAGCTAGATAGAAGGGACCTCAAGTGTTCACAGAGCTAGCCCCTTCCTGGGCCCCTGGGCAGTACTATCAGACCAGAGAAAGCTGTGGTGATTGTTCAGTCATTGAACATCTATGTTTCTCTGTATAAAATTACACAGATTAGCACCAAATGGCTATAATTATACATAATACAGTTTGGTGTCTATCCCACTTCTACCTGGGGTTTGGGGAAACTCACAGAATAAAAATGGGTGAAAGGAAGACCCTTTAGAATTCTTTTGAAGGCCTTGCCATCTCCTTCCCCCACTGCCAGGGAGAATTTTGGTCAAAGAATATAAATGAGGTAGAAGAAGCTAGCAATGTCGAGAAAGAAAAAAACCCTGCAAAATTCCACAGAATAGTAGCCTTCTATATAAGTGTATGTGAATACAGCCCCAGAATCTGCCAAACAGCTGAATGTGGCTCTTCGCACAGTCCCTCCGGGATAAATGAACCAAACATGAGCAATTAAGCATCCCACAAAAAATAACTAAACTTGACCTTGGGAAGCAAAACTGAAATATGCTGCTTCCTATTTTGGGGGTCATGAGAAATCCATTTTAAAATGGCCTCAAATACAGCGTCTTCTTGTTTGACGTTGAGCTCATCTTTCTCAATGATATCCTTCAGTTCAGTGACTGAGAGCTCTAAAAACTCGGCCGAGACTTTCACCATCTCCTCAAAGTTGTGCAGTATAAACATGTAGGCCTTCTGCCTCAGCTCGGGACAGTAGTAGTAGTCCGTGAACTTGCAGATGCCGATACAGTTATCCAAACACAGCTCCGACTTGAGGAACTCACAGCAACCCCTGACAATACCCATGATGTTAAATTGGTCTGCAGCAGCCAGCAGCTTCTCCACATTGTCCGGTGTGATAGGGACGGTCCGGGTGTATGCATATTCAATAATTAGCTTCATCATGTCAGGGGAAATGCCAGGAATGTTGTATACCTTCTTTTCAGTGTTGTTCCAGCCACTTGTAAACAAAGCTCTGGAAAAAAGAAAGAAACTAGCAGCCACTGAAATATTTCTCTCCAGTTTAACAGGTTCTCCTACCGTCTTTCATCGAGGAGAGTTTGGACATTGCCCAAACAGTGCACAGTGAGTATGTTAGAAATAAATTGGCGTGAGGAAGGGGAGGGGGCAGGCAGACTCTGCATCTTATACAGTGGGCAAGAGAACCTTGCCAAGAACTTTCACTTTGGTCACTCTCCTTATCCTCATGAAAAGTAGAACTTTTCCCTATTTTGTGGGTGGAAAAATTGGGATCTAGAGCCGGGAATAAGACCTAGAGCCATGAATAAGACCTAGATGTCTTCTATCTTGATCTTGCTTAAGAAAATTAAACTTGAGCAAGATGGTTTTTTAATAAGTACTGTTCAACCAGCACGCACCCAGAATCTGATCACTCCTCACCTCTGACTGCTACCTCCTTGGTCCAAGCCCCCACCATCTCCAGCCTAGATGATTGGGAGTAACCCTCTAATGGATACCCCTGCTTCTGCCCTTGATGCTGCCAGGACTTACAGTCATACCCCAACCACCTTATGAGTTTATGTACCCTTCCACCCAAAACCTTTCTTGCTCAGAGTAGAATACAAAGTGCTTGCCAGGGAGTACAAAAGTCCTCTGAGATCTAGACCAGTAATACCTCTCTGGTCATTTCCTCCCACTGTCCCCCTCATTCCATGCCAGTCCCACCAGCCTTGCTTTCCTTGAATACACCAGAGGTGTTTCATTTTTGGTCCTCTTGTACCTGCAGTTGTCTCTGCCTGGAAGGCTCCCTGCTGTGGATCTCCGTATTTCTCACTCCCACATCCCCCTTAAAGTCTTTGTTCAAATGTCACTTTGTCAGCAAACCATCCTATATAAAATCACCACCTTTCTATTTAAAATATCCCTACCTGGAGTGCCTGGGTGGCTCAGTTGGTTAAGCATCTGCCTTCTGCTCAGGTCATGATCCCAGAGTCCTGGGAGCGAGTCCTGGATTGGGCTCTCTGCTCAGAGGGGAGTCTGCTTCTCCCTTCGCCTGCCCCCAACCACGCTTGGGTGTGCGCGCTCTCTCTCATAAATAAAATCTTTAAAAATAAATAAAATCTCCCTACCTTCCTTTTTTCCACCTAGCACTTGTGATCTGCTATTTTTTTATTTGTTGAATGCCTACTCCTCCTACTAGGAGGTAAACTTCATGAGAAAACAAACGTTTGTCTCTTTACTCAGTGTTTTATTTCTAGTACCCCAATAGTGCCTGTCATAAAATAGGCACTCAATAAATAATTATTGACAGTGTACTATTCCAGAACTATTTATTGGGCTTCTACTGTATAACTACGTACTTTTTTAGGTGTTGAACAGGACAGAAGAAACTGCCCTGACAAGTTTTTCCTCTTTTTTCCAGGTGGTTTACGAGAATATGGGCTTGGAAATGAGATTCTTCCCTAGAGCAGGGGTCTGCAAACCTACAGCCTCTGGGCCAGATTTGGTCCACCTCTTATTTTTGTACCACCTACAAGCTAAGAATGTTTTCTACTTTTAAAAAAAAATTTTTTTTTAATTTTTTTGAATTATTTATTTTTAAATATTTTATTTATTTATTTGACAGACAGAGATCACAAGTAGGCAGAGAGGCAGACAGAGAGAGAGGAAGGGAAGCAGGCTCCCCGCTGAGCAGAGAGCCCGACTCGACTCGGGGTCTTGATCCCAGGATCCTGGGTTCATAACCTGAGCCGAAGACAGAGGCTTTAATCCACTGAGCAAACCAGGAGCACCCCCCCCTTTTTTTTTTAGAGAGAGAGAGTTGGGGAGGGGTGGGGTTGGGGGGCAGGAACAGAGGGAAAGGGAGATAGATAATCTTAAGCAGGCTCCATGCCTAACTCCATGCCCAACACGGGACTTGATCTCAAGATCCTGAGATCATGACCTGAGCTGAAATCAAGAGTTTAACCACTTAACTGACTGAGCCACCCAGACACCCGTTTTTTACATTTTTAAGTGGGGAGGTTTTGCAACACCTGGAGATTATAATAAATTCAAATTTCAGCACCCATAAATCATTTGTATTGGAACACAGCCATGCCCTCTCATTTAGTATTGTCTATGACTGCTTTCCCATTATAAAGGCAGAGGGCAGTCATTGTGACAGAGGCTTGTATGGCCAGTAAGCCTTAAAATATTCACTATCTGGTCTTTTGTAGACCCTGCTGTAGGTCTAGAGGAAATGAGAGTTTTTAGCAACAGATGGAACACATGTATCATGTGTTCTTAGTTCATTGGAACTAAGAACTCAAACATTTTCAGCTCATGAATAAAATAGCTCTGCTGCTTCCTGGGTCCCAGTGCTTGTGGCCCAAACTCCCTTTATCTTCTGACAAACACTTCCTTGGGCCTTCCCGCATCCTCCTTCCCATCTGCTCAGTCCTTGTCAACTCATCACCCTGTTTGAGAGAGTCTCTACTGGGATGGGGGCACATCCCAGTAGAGATGTGCCTTAACCTTCCTAAAGATTAAGGCACATCCCAGTAGAGATGTGCCTTAACCTTCCTAAAGATTAGTTTGGGTGAGAATCAAAGGAAAAAAGCACCTGGCCCACTAAGAGTTGGCTGAAATCCAGTTGGAAAGCAGAGAGGAGGCTCCGGCCATAGGCGTGCCTCTTCAGAAGACAAAGGAGCCAGGCTAGGGGAGCTCAGAATTTTGAGAGTGTCCCTAACTTAAGATGATGGGGTGGGATACATGAAATGAACCAAAATGTCTCAGAATGAGCCCAAGTCCCCCTTTGGCTTAGTTTGGCAACCCTGTTATACCTAAAGTAGGAACTGCAGCTACAGAGGATGTTCTTGTGGGCATTGAACTCAAAGCCATTGACCTTGATGACCACGTCGCAGAGCTTGCCCTCTAGCCTAAGCTCGTTGAAGATCTCACAGGTCATCGCACTCATCTTCCTCTCCATGTGAGGCTGGTGGAAACGTGTGGAGGCCGCCGCGCTCTCCATCTCCATGGCACCCTGGGACCAGCGGAGAGAGGCTGCTCTCCTAGGGTGTTGGGGAGGGTTGTGGGGGGCCCCTTTAGCCTGCTGTCGCTCCTTTTCCCTACTACATCTTTCATATAGGGCCCATCAGGCAGCCCAAGTTCCAGAATCCTGGGCCCGCAGTGAGATCACTCTCAGGATTGTGGCCTCAGGTTCTGGAACTCTCTCCTGTCTCTGTCCTCCTTCCTTCCCCCCTCCCCCACCATTCAGGCTGAAGATCACCCACACCTTCCAAGCCCTTGAATCTGGAGTAGGACTGTGACCACCAACGCCATATAAGAGTTTTTATCCATTCTAGCTCCTGTTGCCCACTTCAGATGCCCAGTTCTGTATCTGTGTAGCATCATCTAGACCTTCTTCCACTGCTGGGCACTTGGCTCCCCAGACACTGAATTCAACGAAAACCAAGTCAGAGGAGGCAGAAGGAAGGGAAGCTGATAGAGCTCACGCTGGCCGAGCTGTCCAGGGCCTTCCTGCCCTGCGGTCTTGTGTTAGTCGCTCATTGTCTTCTGTGATGAGAAGTGGGCCCAGTTAAGCCCCTTCTGAATGTTTTCCATACCCCCTCCCTTCCTGCGGCTTTTGTGTTTTGCAAAATTTGCGTCTGGAAATGACCCCTCTGGCCAGTACTTTTTTTTTTTTTTAAAGAATTTATTTATTTATTTGACAGCGATCACAAGTAGGCAGGGAGGCAGGCAGAGAGAGAGAGGGAAGCAGGCTCCCTGCTGAGCAGAGAGCCCGACGCGGGACTCGATCCCAGGACCCTGGGATCATGACCTGAGCCGAAGGCAGTGGCTTAACCCACTGAGCCACCCAGGCGCCCCAAGCCAGTACTTTTGCTGTCGACGGTGGCACCCGGTAACCCCAACTCTTGGGACCCTCACCCTGCTCGACACAGAGCCAGCACTCAGGGTCTTGCCCAGCGCGGGCGCCGCCCTCTCCTGGCCCCGCCCGCCAGCGGGTCCCCCGCCCGCTGTTCCCCGGCCTCCTTGCGGCGGGCGACGCCTGCGCAGTGCGGGCGCGGGGAGGTCGTTGTCCCGGCGCCGTCGTCCCGGCCGCGAGCGCCATGGCGGAGGAGGTGAGGCGGGAGGAAGCGTCCGACGTGGGGCGGGCTCCGATCCCCGGGGCGCTCCGAGGCTCCCAGCTGGCCGCCTGGGCCCCGCCGCGCCACCTCGGCCAGTAGGCGCCCGGGTCTGGCCCGGAGCCCCCCTGTGCGCCTCGCGCGCCCCGGCCCTGCCTCGCAGGGCTGCGGAGCCGGCGCCGGGCTCCCCCTGGGCCCAGCGCGGTGCCGGGGTCAGCGCTTCTCTCGGGTCTCGGGACAGGTGAGCACCCTGATGAAGGCCACGGTCCTGATGCGGCAGCCCGGGCGGGTGCAGGAGATCGTGGGCGCCCTCCGCAGAGGCGGGGGAGACCGCTTGCAGGTACGGCAGGGGCGACGTGGGGCGGCTGGGGAGGTGACCGGCCCAAGGGGCCTGCCCGCGCTGCCGCGGACGCTGCTGGCCCTGAGCCCCTACAAATGGCCAGCGGCCGGAGGGCGAACCGGTTGCTCCACCTGATTGCCCTGGGTTAGAGTCCACCTGCCGGAAAACCGACATTTCAAATTTGTCGGTCATGACCAGCGTCTGCTTCCTCTTACTAGGTAGAAGGCACCCAGCACCAGGCCTTGTTTCCACACTAGCCGGGTCAGCGGGCTCCGCAGGAAGTTGCAGATGTGATGGGTCACCTTGGGAGGGACCCAAGGCAATGAGATGGCAAGGCTAAGAGTCAGAGAGGGTCTTGATTCTTCAGTCCCCACCCTGCCAGCGACCTCCAAGAGTCTGGGCGTCCTCAGGCATAGCAGGCTGCTACTAACTAGGATTAGTTCTCCCTCCCCGCTCCCAACCCCTTCCTAACTCCTGCAGGGCTTTGCCTACTGGCTGGATACTGAGCTGGTTTGCCTTTCATAATCTTCCCCTGCCCGGGCAGGGCCACACCATAAGGCATCTGTATGGATAGCATCTCTTTTTTGCATTTTAGGTCATCTCTGATTTTGACATGACCTTGAGCAGGTTTGCATATAATGGAAAGCGATGCCCTTCTTCTTACAGTAAGTCACATACTAGCTTGCTTTTTGGGGCTTGACAAGATGGTGGCTTCTGAGTGGCAAATGAAAGGAGTTTTGTGTGTTTGCAGACATTCTGGATAACAGCAAGATCATCAGTGAGGAGTGCCAAAATGAGGTGGGTTACAGCCCCTTCTTTGTTCAGAGATGGCTGTCATGTTCTACTTGAGATAGTTCTCGGTCAGGACCAAAGATTCCAGGGTAGAGACCTTGGAAGATTAATATTTTTAAAAAATTGTTCTTATGTTCAGGTGGACCTAGTCTCATAGACTGGGGCAGTGTTTCCTTTTTGTTCAAGACATGTGACGATTGGTGGTTAGCATATGGATGTTATGCATTCTGCGAGTTATAGAGTTTACAAGAGACTTCAACATTTGCTGTTTAACCCTCCAGCAACTCCAAAGGGTGGATAGAACCACTATTATCTCCATTTAACAGATGAGAAAACAGGCTTGAAGAGGATAAGCAACTCCTTCAAGGGTCATACAGGCAAGACACAGAGAGCTTGGTTTTCCCATAGATCTAATACTGTCCCAAACTCTTTTCACTACATTATGCTGTTTCTTTAATAATATAATTGGGGTAGGGGGGCACCTGGGTGGTTCAGTGGGTTGAGCATCTGACTCTTGGTTTTGGCTCAGGGTGGTGGGATCTGGGATTAAGCCTGCTGAGCAGGGAGTTTGCTTGAGATTCTTTCCGTCTCCCTCTGACACTCCCCCTGTGCACCCCCCCACCTCTCTCTCTCTAAAATAGATAAGTCTTTTAAAAAATATATAATTTTTTTGGCAAGGTAACAAGAAAGACTTCTGAATTAATGTCACTATATGATAACGCCCACTTCCATGAGATGCATACAAATATTATATATAAATCATGCAGCCTTGGAGTTCATTTTACTTTGTTCCACATTCTGGCCTCTTTGCCAGAGGAGAACCCTGCTGGCTGTACATTTCTCTGTAGTTTGCTGAGCTCTTTCTGCTGAAGAGCTGTATCATTTAGTTTCACTTCGTTATGAAATTCACTAAATTACATTTTAAGCGGTCTGTCAACCGCTTAAAATGTAATTTTAATTTGCTGCTGTAATGGGCAGCAAATTATAGATGCACCTTATATTTCTAAAACCCATCTTTCTGGAGATGCACTTTTAGCTTAACGTAAATTCTGGCTCCAGACCTAGTCAGTTGCTTTAGGTAAGTCACTTTTTTAGTGGTCCCTCACATACATGTCTTATCAGCTTCCAGAAAGCTGCACCCACAAGTAAGACAACAGGTTGGGTGCCTGCTTTAGGATAACAAAATGAAGGCAAACTAAGATTCTGGGCGTTGATGAGCTCCCGAAAAAAATCATAAAGCAAAGTTTATGCATGAAGCCCTTTTTCTTTTTTAAAAAAATATATTCTGTTGAATTCTCTTACGCTTTTTAGAAAAATATTCTCACACTCCCCCCAAAACGCACACATTGAGAATCTCAATACATTTTAGGAGTTTTCTCCCTTTGTCAGTGTGTGCTCTTTGCCTTTAACTCTCTTTTGGACCCATGGTCAGGGACTCCACATTGATCTCATAATATTCTGAGACTGGGCATATGTTAAAGTTAAAATTCTTTTGCCCGACCAGTTCCCGTTTTTATTGGGTGCTGTTACTGACTGGCCTGTGTGACTCGTGGTCCCAGATGCGGTCTCCCCAGACATGGAAGGAGATCTTAATAAGAGAAGGTGCACACAGGAGCCGGTGAACTGATTGTCCTGATGTTGGTTCTGTGATCGTTATCCACCGACATGCTGGCTCCCAAACCCACTTCCGTGATTTTTCTACTTCCACTTTCATGATTTTTGCCATATCTGTTAGAGTGGCCAGTAATACATATTTTACTTAAAGTTGGGTCACTATTAAAAATCTGAATGTGGGGAGTCTGGGTGAGCATTTTGCCTTCGGCTCAGGTCATGGTCCCAGGATCCTGGGATCGAGCCCCGAAGAGGGCTCCCTGCTCAGTGGGGAGTCTGCTTCTCCCTCTCCCTCTCCCTGCTGCTCCCCCTGCTTGTGCTCTCTCTGTCCCTCTCTGTCAAATAAATAAAACCTTTTAAAAAAATCTGAGTGCAATTAGAAAAGAAACAATCTTTGTGAGAGCATGAATTTGATGCGCTAGTTTTTTTTTTCTTAATATGCATTAAAAGGAATCCAAAACTACTAAAATGATAAGTGTGTATCCATGTGCCTCCTAAAGTGACTTTGCCTACCCCCTGAGAATCTGGACCCCATTTGGGGAAATATAGCTTTAATCCCTTCTTACCGGTTAAGCCCTGTCGACTGAGCTAGAGAATAACAACAAAATCTAGTAACTTCTCACCTGAGAGCAAAAGGTCTTTGTGGATTCTTAGACCTCACCCTCTGAGGGTGCAGATGTAGGGCTGACCAGCTCGGCAGGTCCGTCGCTCCCTAACACAGAGTTGCCTCTTCTAGGTGATTATTTCCTCACACTCAGCTGTGGGCCTTCGCTGGGGAAAACTTGATGTGGGCTAACGGCTTTTCTCTTCATTTGGATGTCCCAGCTCAAAGCACTCCTTCACCACTATTACCCAATTGAGATCGACCCGCACCGGACCATCAAAGAGAAGTTACCTCACATGGTGGAATGGTGAGTGACGGTGGTTTTGAACCGCTCCTGGCCCCCATGATGGATGGGTCCGGGAGAGGAGTATGTTTTTCCTTAGCTTGAATGAGGTGGCAGGCCCCCTTACCTTACTGAATTGCCCTGGCCCCCTATTAGAACCAACCGTCCAGCCCCAGAGGGGCTACTTGTGGCTGCTGCTGGAGTGGGGTTCCACTGAGAATCCTTGGAAGGAGGGAGAAGCCCCTGGGTTTGGGGGACTGCACGCTGCAGGGAGATAACTTTCCTATAGGAACCAACCTAGCCTATAGGGGACAGAGCCCTGGTTCTCCAGAACATGGGGTCACCAAGGGAGGGATTGAGGAGGGCTTGGACTTCAGCGGTTAGCCCATCCAGTTCTTGTTCCTGTGGCTGTGGTTCGGCTTCCTCACCCTCTTCCTTTTAAGGCCAGCCGGAGTCCTTCAGGAAGTGGCTTGGTAGAAAAGGATGAGGCCTCCATTAATCTTTCCAGAGGGGACTTGGCCCTAAAAAGGGAAAGGATACTTTCCTACTTAGTGATTGGAATTTGGGCTTTTTTGGGGCGTCTGCTTCTAGGTGGACCAAAGCACACGATCTCCTTTGCCAACAGAAGATTCAGAAGGCTCAGATTGCCCAGGTGGTTAAAGAGTCCAATGCAATGCTTAGGTAAGTGGCTTGCTCCGGGAAACATTGGAAACTGGCTTGCTCCCAAAAAGAGGCTGGGAAGGACTGGAGGGGAGTTAGTTGCTAGGGGAATAAGAAGAGACAGACACCATAAGTGGCTGATGTGAAGAAGGCCTTGCTTTTCCTCTCTGAATACAGCTAAAGGATTTCTCAACTGTGAGTGCTTCCTAGGAAGCTGTCTGCTACTAGTGGAGGTAATAGGAATATGACCAAGGCTTCATCTCCTGGAACAAACAGTGTCTAGCTCATTTTCTCCAGTGGTGAAAAGACTTTGGGGTCACCATGATGCCTGGTGTTCTGGATTAAACCAGACATGGGAGTTGACTGGCCTAGGACCCTCGATCATCAGCGGCATTCCTAGTGCTACTCTCTCTGCTGCCATGTTCTTTCTTTCTTCTTCTTTTTTTTTTTAAATTAACATATAATGTGTTATTTGTTTCAGGGATACAGGTCTGCGATTCATCAGTCTTACACAATACACAGTGCTCACCACAACACAGCCCCTCCCCAGTGTCCATCACCCAGCCACCCCATCCCCCCACCTCCCTCTCCTCCAGCAACTCTCAGTTTGTTTCCTGAGGTTAAGAGTCTCTATGGTTTGTCTCCCTCTGTGGTTTCATCTTGTTTTATTTTTTTCCTTTCTTCCCCTATGATCCTCTGCCTTGTTTCTTAAATTCCGTATATGAGTGAGATCATATGATAATTATCTTTCTCTGATAGACTTATTTCGCTTTGCATAATACCCTCTAGTTCCATACATGTCATTGCGAATGGCAAGATTTTATTCTTTTTGATGACTGAGTAGTATTCCTGGGTGTGTGTGTGTCTGTGTATCTGTGTGTCTGTGTGTATACACAAGCCCCGCCTTGGGCTTCCAGCTCGGAGGGGAATCTGCTGCTCCTTCTCCCTCTGTCCCTTCCTCCGCTCATGCGCATGCTCTCTCTCTCAAATAAATAAAATCTTTAAAAAATAAAATAATAAAATGTTTCTAAAAAGAAAAATTTAGAGGCACCTGTGTGGCTCAGTCAGTTAAGCGTCTGACTCTTGATTTCGACTCAGGTCATGATCTCAGGATCCTGGGATGGAGCCCCATGTCGGGCTATGTGCTCAGTGGGGAGCCTGCTTAAGACTCTTTCTCCCTCTCCCTTCCCTCCACACTCTCTCTTAAATAAATATATATATTTTTAAGATTTTATTTATTTGACAGACAGAGATCACAAGTAGGCAGAGGGGCAGACAGAAAAGAGGAAGCACACTCCCCGCTGAGCAGAGAGCCCAACGCGGGGCTCGATCCCAGAACCCTAGGATCATGACCTGAGCCGAAGGCAGAGGCTTTAACCCACTGAGCCACCCAGGTGCCCCAAATAAATAATTTTTTAAAGATAGTATTAAAAATACTTTTCTTTCCCAAGATTTTATTTATTTGGTGGACAGAGAGAGATCATAAGTAAGCATTGAGACAGGCAGTGGGGCAGGAAGCAGGCTCCCCACTGAGCAGAGAGCCCAGTGTGGGGCCCGATCTCAGGACCCTGATATCATGACCTGAGCCAAAGGCAGAGGCTTAACCCATTGAGCCACCCAGGCACCAGAATAAAAATACTTGAAAAAAAATCTTTTATTTATTCATTTGAGAGAGACAGACAGGGCACAAACGGGGAAGGGCAGCGGGAGAGGGAGAAGCAGACTCCCCACCGAGCTGGGAGCCTGACGTGGGGCTCGATTTCAGGACCTGGAGATCATGACCCGAGCAGAAGGCAGACACTCAACCATCTGAGCCACACAGGCGCCCCAAATAAATCTTTGAAAATGAAAAATTTAAAAATACATCACCAAAGTAGGAAGTAAAGACGAGGAGCAGAGGCAGTGCCATTGCAGAGTCCATGTGTCTCTTTTCAGGGAGGGATACAAGACGTTCTTCAACACCCTCTACCAGAACAACATTCCCCTTTTCATCTTCTCCGCGGGCATTGGTGACATCCTGGAGGAGATTATCCGGCAGATGAAGGTGTTCCACCCCAACATCCACATCGTGTCTAACTACATGGACTTTGACGAAGACGTGAGCCTGACCTCCTTTAGGCTGGGAGGGTGGAGGGGTGGGAACCGCCAGCACCCCTCCCCGGCAGCAGCTGAACCCCTGAACCCTGACTTGGGGAGGAAAGGGAGGGAACTCTTGCTGGCTGTATGCCCTCAGGCCTTTACTTGTTTCTTCATGCACACTAAAGACACTTACCTCTGAAGGACTCGCCCTTTGGTGTTTGACAGCTCACTGGGGTACCTAATTTAGGGTTCAGCCAGGCCCCATGTCAGTGTCCCAGGCCATCCTGGGTACTCCAGGGCTTAGACTTTGACTTGTTTTCCTGGAGCCAGACCGAGGCTCTGACTTCTTCCCCTCATACCAACTGCTGGGCCGCTGCTCCATTCACCTGGGGCGAGGCTGTGCCCACCATCAAGGGCAAACACACATGTGGCCTGAACAGTGCCCGTGTCATGGCTTCCCGCTCCCACCAGAGTGGCTGATCGGTCATGTCTAAGGGTCCTTGTGAGTTTTTAAATCAGGGGTTACACACTTTTTGTTGTAAAAGGCCTGTTAGTACCTACTTTAGATTTTGTGGGATGATGGGCTCTGATCTGTCACAACTACTCAACTCTGCTGTGGCCAAAAAAAAAAAAAAAAAAATGTGGCCACAGTGCTTGCTTCTGGCTACAGGACCTAGTTGGCAGGCCCTGAGTTTGGACTACAAGGATGTTCTGGCATTTCTCTGGCTGTCGGGATTCTCTTTCCTCTGTGACAGAGACCGCGGAGAACGGGCTCTAGAGGGTCCCTGCAGCCCTTTTGTCTCTCGCTTGCTTAGGGTTTCCTCCAGGGATTTAAGGGCCAGCTCATACACACATACAACAAGAACAGCTCCGTTTGTGAGAACTCCGGCTACTTCCAGCAGCTTCAGGGCAAAACCAACATCCTCCTGCTGGGAGACTCCATGGGGGACCTCACGATGGCTGATGGGGTGCCAGGTGTGGAGAACATTCTCAAGATTGGCTTCTTAAATGACAAGGTAGGTGTGGGACCAGGGCTTCCCAGCTCAGTGGCATGCTTCTGTTTCGATGCCTGTTAAATGCCTGGCGAACACCTCTATGTGCCAGTCAAGGTCAAGTCGTAGATGCACTGAGGTGTGGCACGAACTATATTCTCATGGGAAAACCGCGATGACAGCTGTCGGGCACATGGCACGACAGCGGAGTTCAGAGACACTATTGGGTGCTCACCACGTACCTGGCATATTGACCCACTTAGTCCTTACGGCAGCCTTCTGAGATAGTGACTCTTATGCCTCGTTTTACAAATGGGGAAACTGAGTCAAGGAGGTTCATCTACCGGTGGTAGATAGTGTAGGAAGTGGGGGGCTGATTACAATCCTAAATCATAGCTTTAAGGCATGACTGAGGTGGGAGATGTCAGTATTCAGGAGGTGGGTTTATAAGTCAGAGAAGGAAAACACAAGAACAGACCAGGGGCCAACCAGAGGCGGGGGGGATCACCATCAGCATGAAGGGGCTCAGTATGGTGTCAAGTTAGACCACCAGTTCGCGCATCCCCCTTCCACAGCCAGCCAGCATGTGCCGAAGACCTCTAGAATGCTTGACCCGTGTGAAAATTCAGTCCAGATGGATTAGAAATCACATCTGGTTTTTAAATTTTAATCCCAGTCCTGTCCTTCTGTCACTGACCCGAGGGTTAATCGTGGCGCCCTGTGCCCGTTGCCGTCCAGAGGGCAGGTCTCTGTCCCGGAGCTGTTCTTGGGGAGCTGCAGCTCGAATGCCCTCCGCCCCTTGCCCCGGGTGCCTGAGAGGCAGAGGCAGAAGGCAGGGCGTTCTGGGGACTCTCTGTCCCTCCCCCGGGCAGGTGGAAGAGCGGCGGGAGCGCTACATGGACTCCTACGACATTGTGTTGGAGAAGGACGAGACGCTGGATGTGGTCAACGGGCTGCTGCAGCACATCCTGCACCGCGGGGACTGGAGAGAGACACAGGGCTCCTGAGAGCCAGCAGGCGGCTGGGGGGCCAGCACCACGGGCTGGAGAGCAGGGAGCCTCACTGGGAGGTGGCCCTGTGGGAGCGCTGCTGCTTGCTGCATGTCCCTGTGCGTGCGGAGTCTGGGATGCAGCTGCTGAGCCTGGGCCTCTCCTCCTCCTTCCCCAGTGTCCTCTGTGGTGTTCTCGGAGGTGGGGCTGGTGGGGGGGCCCCTGCCGGGGGGCAGGGGTCAGCCAGGTGAAAGCGGGACCCACAGGGTGTTAGTGCCCTAGGGACCATCTAATCCAGGGGTTCTTTCTCCCCCAATTTTTTAAACACGGGAAGATGTTCTTCAAAGAAATCTAATGTGTGAAACAGATCAAAATAAAAAAAGGAGAAAACAGCTGTTCTGATTTGGGGGTGCAGGGCTGGCTGGCTTAGTTGGTGGGGCATGTGACTCTTGATCTCAGGGTTATGGGTTTGGGCCCTACATGGGGTGTACAGACTACTTAGAAAATAAAATCTTAAAAAAAATAAAACCAAACACCCAAGTTCACTCACGAGACCCTCTGACCCCAGACCCTCCCCTAATGTGTCTGGGGACCAAGGTGAGTAGGCAGGTCTGGAAGGTGTGTTTCCAAACCCTGACCTGGGATGGTTTCACATGATGCTGAGGTATCCGTTAAAGGTGGAGTTGAAGGGGTCCGTCGGGCCTGGCCAGCCTGGTGTGCAGAGCTCCTTGATGGATCTCCAAACGGATCCGTTTGGAGATTTTCTCTTGTGCCCTGGGCTCCTGCCCTGTCTTCTCTTCCTTATGTGGGCCCAGGGCCATGGAGATGGGTGCCTTCGGGGTGGGGAGGGTCCTGCAGTGGGACCTGAAGGGAGAAGCTGGTCCTCGACACAGCGGAAGTGACTTCTCTGTCGTCTCGCATCACTGGCTGCCCTTTGAGTTCCTTTCCTCCCCTGTTGGCTTGGATGGTCAAGAACTAGCTGAATTCTCTCTAGGGCACCTTTTGAAGGTGTAAAGCAGCCAGTTCCACTGGCGTTTTGCAGCGTGCCCTCAGAAAAACGCACTACTCCTCCCGCAGAGGGTGCCTGGCTGTGGGACACGGTTCCCTGCAGCTCTGTAGGGGAAGGAAGGCAGTGCCTCCCTCACGAGAGCCCTGAAAGCGGGTGTCGCTTCCATCTACAGGTGGCTTGGAAAAGACCAGAAACTTACTCCAACTCCATAGCTAGGAGCTAGTGCCAGGATTTCAAGTGATTCTGACCGAAGCCGTAGCGTTTCTTGGGCTTCACGCATTCACACCCGCGCGTGGGCTCCGGTTCCAAGCTTGCCTGTTGGCTTCTGGGGAGCTTGTGGCTACCATTGGAGGCCCATCGGCAGCCACAGTCAGACCCTGAGGTGCCCTTGGGATGCTTTGGGGCCAGGAGTATCTGTGATTGGCCGTGGGGAAAAGCCATGTCTCAGGATCCTGAGCAAGAAGTGGGTGCTCGTAGGGGACAGGTCAGTTCAGGGAGCCCAGGACCATCAGTCTGTCACCCAAGCCTCCCCTGCTCTCCTGTCCCCTCCTGGTTTAGGTCATCTTTGTTCTAGCTGGGCGGGAGAGGGGAAGGTGGCTGGCCTGCTGGCTGGAGCAGCTCTTCCCTGAAGACCCTGGAGATGGAGGCCCTGTTACCTTTGCTTCAGATGGGGGAGGATCAGGACGGAGGTGATGGCTGGCAGCCAGGAGCAGGGAGAGGTGGGGCTCCCTGAGCATTGGAACAAATCTACATGTGAGAGATGAATCCGACCTGAGCCGCTTAATTTAATTCTTGAGTTTCTTGGGTCATGTTTGAGGTCAGGGACCTCATCTTTCCATTCAGTTGGGACAGTCGGGAGACCGGGATCATCTCTCCACCCCTCCCCCAGGAGGTCCCTGTATGAATGCTCACTCCCCACCCTCCCTCCTGCAGTTAGGGGGTTCCTCTCCATGGAGAGGGCCCTGATGAGGCCAAAGGAGGCAGGAGGCAGAGATCCAGGATCTCGAGTGTCTACTTTGTGCCCCTTTCTTCCCCAGTCTTTGGGTCCAAAGGCTTCCCTGCATGGAAAGAGCACATCCTGGGGCGCCTGGGTGGCTCAGTGAGTTAAAGCCCCTGCCTTCGGCTCAGGTCCTGGGATCCAGGTCCTGGGATCGAACCCCACATCGGGCTCTCTGCTCTGCGGGGAGCCTGCTTCCTCCTCTCTGCCTGCCTTTCTGCCTACCTGGGATCTCTGTCTGTCAAATAAATAAATAAAATATTAAAAAAAAAAAAAAAAAGCACATCCTGAGGCCTTTGGTTTAGTCTTTTATTTGGTGCAAAGGAGAAAGGGATCCGACACCAATTTAGTGTTTTGAATATGCAGAGCTCCGCCTACCCCCCTCTCACCCCAAGTGAGCCCTTCTTCCAAGTTTATCTCAGCCCTGAACCAAGGATGTCATAGCCATCCAAGCAGTTATCCTCGCCCCCCCCCACCCCTTCATATTCTTCCCCTTCTCTGTCCCTTAGAGAAAGCAGCCGCCTTTAGGGGTGAAAGGCAATGACAAGCCCAGCCCTGAATGCTGCACCCCAAGGTCACTCCAGCCCCTACTGGCCTGGAGGAGGGTGGACAGCGGAGGTGTGGGGACGCAGGGGACAGGTGGGGCGCTGCCCTCCCTAGATGCCAGCCAGAGTTGAGAGAGAGAGGCTGAGAGTCTGGTCAGTCCTGGTTCATGTTCCTGGGGAGCTGCCATGACACAGGAATAGGGGCCGGAGGGGGGTGGCTGGGGGTGGCAAGGAAAAGTATGGAAAAAAGGGAAATTTGGGGGAAATGAAAGAATGACAAGCTCAGCCTTGTTCAGTGTCCGGTGACGTGGAGGGGAGGTATGGGTGACACGCCAGTAATGGCCCTGTTCAACCCTCAGGCTCGGCCAATGGCCAGCTTGGCTTTGTGACTCCAAAACTTGTGAGGGAGGGGTTTGGGGTCAGAAGAGAAAAACTGAGTAGAGGTCTGTGCTGTGGGTTTTACTCTGGGACTGGTGGGAAGACCAGAGTTGTCTCCTCTGACCACGTTTTAGATGTTTCTAGACATCATGCCAGCACAGGGGAGGGGGACTCTTACGAGGTCAGCCCCACTGCCCACTGAACTCCCAGAAGTGGGCCTTTGCATCTGGGCCCGGGCCCAGGCCCCCGCCCTTCAGAGCTCCTCGTGGACCCGCTCTTGGTCTTCGTCTGACTTCAGTTTGAGCTCCTCCACAGTGATCTTGCCATCCTGGTTGCGGTCCTGGTTCTGGAACATGTCTGCTATGGTTTTCTCCGGGTCCTGCCCAGGCATGAGACGTCCTTTGCCCTCACTGACTTGAGCCTTGATGAAGGTGGAGAACTGGGAGCCCAGAGAGCCAAGAGGAGAAGGGAGTGAGGGTCTCACCTGAGCAGCCGTGGGTGGCCTGGGGAAGGGCCCCAGGAGCCAGATGGCAGTGGGGGGGATGGGCTGCATGAGGAAGAGGCAGGGACAAGGGAGCTCAAGCACAGGGACCCGGCACAGGGGCAGAAACAGGTGCAGATGGGATGGCAGACGGACTGCATTGCTCGATGCCACCTACATGGTGGCTCGTGCTGGGGTGACAGCGGGGGATTGGTTCTTAGAAGGACTGAACTTCTCACCCACCTCCTCTGGGGGGACCTCGCCATCCTTATTGAGGTCCAGGCCTTCGAACAGGTTGACAGGAGGGTCCTCGTGCCACACAAACAGGTAGCCTGTGGGCAGCCCCTCCTCCCGGGACACCAGCTCCACCTCGAACAGCAGCACCGCACTGCCGGGGACACCCCGGGCTGGAGGCGGGGAAGGGAGAAGAGGAGAAGGAAGGCGTCGCCATCAGGCCCGGGGCTTGGCCCGACTTGCAGCCTTGCCCTGGGAGCTCCCCAGCCCAGAGGCCTCAGTTTCCCTGTGCCGGGCACATGGGATGTTTGCAGAACCTCTGGGAGGGATTCCTGCACTCCCCCCGCCAGCCCCCAAGGACAGTCAGCCCCTCACCTCCGCTCTCTCCATGTGCCAGGTGCGGGGGCACCACGAGCTGCCGCCTCTCTCCCACACACATGCCCTGCAGGCCCGTGTCCAGGCCCTCAATCACCTTGTTGGCCCCCAGAGTAGCCTCCTGGGGGTCACCGTAGTCGTGGCTGGGGGGAGAGCAGATTCCTGGGTCAGTGCCCATCCTTGTCCCCGGCCAGCTGTTATCCCATCGTCCCACCCCACCCCCGGACCCCCCCAGTTCAGAGGGAGAATGCCCTCCTCACGGAGCCACTGCCCCTAAAGCGTGGCCTGGAGGGCTCATCGCCCCTGGCTTTGGTTTCCGCTCCACAAATGGAGCCAGCGGCTCCCCTAGACGGCTGGCTTCACCCTCCCTGAGCCCACAAGGCAGGAACCTCAGCTCCTCAAGCTCCCCCACCACACTCGCTCGCTGGACGGGAACTTAGGGAAGAAGTACCCTTGGGGGTGATCAGGAGGACTCCCAGCACCTGGGCCCACCCACCTGCCCAGCCCTGGCCCCGCCCCGGACCCACGAGGAGAAGAGCTTGGTGCCATCCAGAAGGGAGCAGTTGTAGTGGTAGCGAACAAAGTCCCCAGGCTTGGCCGTCTCATTGCAGGTCTCTGGGGGCGGGGACAGAATCTTGATTTCTACAGGATCCGCAGGGTTGTGGAAGTCAATGATGTGGACATCGAAGATCAGCACAGCAGAGCCAGGGATCTTGTCTCCTGGAGCCAAAACGGGGAGTGGATAGGCTTGGAATCCAGAAGGGGCTGCTCGGGCCTCCACAGAGGCCCCCTACCCAGTCCTGTGTTTTCAAGCCAGGATGGGAAGGAGTATTTGTCCCCAGGGTCGATTCTTCTAATACCCTCTTGTGGAGGGTGAGGGGCAGGGAAGGAAGGGCCACGCCAGTTAGAAAGCCCTTTATACACAAGCTCTTGCAATCTCCCAGTAACTTACCCTGCTGGTCAGTGTGATTAGTCCCATTCTACTGGTGAGGACACTGAGGCTTCCAGCAAAGCTGGGGCACAAGTCCACGTCTCTTTGCTTCCTAGGACTACACTGTTTCTGTTCTTCCATAACCACCCCGCCTCCCCAAACTCAGGAGTCTGCTGCCCTTCTCCAGGATGGAAGGGAGAAGTGGGGGGGGGGGGTTGCCCCTGGAGGAAAGGACCGAGTCTGTGTGGCAGGAGGTGGGCGGATGAGAGAGGGGCAGAGCAGTGGCTGGGATGTCAGGGAACAGACTGCAGAGGAATAAGGCGGTGACTGGGAGCACAGGGGCATGCCTACCAGTTCCGTTCTCCCCATAAGCCAGGTGGGGGGGGATGGTGATCCTCCGGCGCTCCCCTATGCAGGCGCCCTGCAGCCCCTGGTCCATCCCGGGGATGATGTAACCCTGCCCCACATAGGTGTTGTAGGTGTGGTTGCGGGAGTAGCTGTAAGGCGGGGAGGGTCAGCAAGGGAGTCAGAAGTGCACCCTGACCCCCTCTTCTCCGCAGCTCGGAGCAACCCCTAGCTGCTGTTGGGGTTGTGGGGGCCCCGTCCTCAGATCCTGCTTCAGCTTCCTCCTCCCTCCTCCCCACCCCCACCTTCCCTCTTCAGGAGTCCCCGGGACCTGGAATCAAAGGGGGTGCCGTCCATCAGGGACCCGTTGTAGTGGTAACGCATGAAGTCTCCAGCTACCGCTCTCCGGACGCAGCGAGGAGGTAGCTCCAACGTCTCCAGCTGGACAGTGTCCTTAGGGTTGTGGACGTCAATCAAGAGCACGTGGAAGACCAGGGAGGCCTGCGGGGGGATCACAGTCCCTGGGGAAGGGATAGGCTTGAACCATACAAGTGGAGAGCAAACCACAGCTCCTTCTCCATTCAGGAAAGCCTATGTGAGCACCTTGCAAAAAGATGCTAATTCTATTCTCCAGAGACCCTTCCCAAGTGAGGCGTGAGCTGGATCTTCCCAAGACCATCACCAGCCCATATCGATTGCGTGTGAATCAGAATAAAGCACCGTTTTTTAAGGAGATCATCACCAAGATAGATTTCATCTCTATGGGCCTCCTTGGCTGAGTGTCCTTGTGCAGTACACAACCTGAACAACTGTATGTGGCAGCCCTCTTCTGGGGAATCCCCAAGTCCCTGTCTGTCCTCACCATAGCCTTTCTCGCCATAGGCCAGGAATGGAGGGATGATGATCTTCCTTCTCTCTCCAGGACACATGCCCAGCAGCCCCTGATCCATGCCCTTGATCAGCCAGCCAGAGCCAACGTAGGTGTCATAAGTGCTGTCCCTACTGTAGCTGCAGAGAATGAGGTAGAGGTGATGCTGCAGGAGACGGGAGAGGCAGGCTGGGCCCCGGACACCTTCCCCATCATACTCTATTCCCTAGGGCCCCAGGACTCCCTCCAGCCCTTACCTGGTGTCAAAGGCGGTGCCGTCCAGCAGGGTGCCATTGTAGTGGTAGCGGACAAAGTCGCTGTCCTGGACAGTGCGGGGGCAGTGGGCTGGGTGCAGCAAGGTGCTCACCTGCACAGTGTCTGCCTTGTTCCACACATCCAGCAGGACCACATCGAAGTAGAGGGTGGCATCAGGGGGAATGAGCCCCGCTGTGGGAGTCCAACAACCACAGCTAGTATTTGGGGCAGCCTCCAGGAACCCTCCAAACGCCACAGCCCCTGGGGCCCCAGGACTCCCTCTAGCCTTAGCTGGTGGCAAAGGCGGAGCCACAGTTGCACCAGCTCCAGCAAGGTGGGTTCAATAGACATTGAAAGTCCCGCTTGCCCACGCCCCCCACCCTGGCTCCCCTTCTCCCCAGTCAAGCTTCGATTCTACCCAGGGCCCTGTCATTTCCTGTTCTCCCACTCCAGGGGCAGGAGACAGAAACTCTGGTCTCAGACCTGCCACGACTCCCACTGCCTGTGCAGTGTGACCTTGGGCGAGTCACGCTCCCACTCTGAGCTTCAGTTTTTTTGGTTTTGGGTTCCAGAATGCTGCCTCCTGCTCTCCTTCACCCCCATGCCTGGGCCCCAACCCTTCTCACCCACACCAATGCTGCCATAGCCCAGGTGGGGGGGCACAATGAGACGTCGTCGCTCGTTGACACACATGCCCATGAGGCCCCGGTCCATGCCGGTGATGAGGCGCCCCACGCCCACCACGATGGCCACCAAGGTGCTTCGGTCATAGCTGGAGGAGGGAGGAAACAGCTGGGGTACGGCGGCCTCTGCGCAGGGGCACACATACACTCAGTCCCCCTCCCATTCCACAGGTGTGCGTCCACAGGTCCTGTCTTCTCCACAGGTCCTGTCTTCTCCACAGGGAAGCCCCTGAGGGAGGCTGGGGGCTTTTATGTGCCTAGGACGGGGGATGGGGGTAGATGGGACTGTTGGGGGGGTGGGGGCGGGGTATCTGTGCAGCAGAGGTGAGGGCTGCGTGTGGCACCAAGGGGAGGAGGCCCATTGAGCATTTACAACCAACCAGATGAAATCCTTGGCCTTTTCCTTTCCTTTCCTTTATTTCATTCTTTCCCCTGTGAACTGGACGTTAGGGTTTTCATTTTTCTCATGATGAAGTTTGAGGGGAGAGGCTAACTGACTTGCCCAAGGTCCCTTGGTCTAGTGAACTCCGTGTTCGTGCTGCCACACCATCAATTTTCCAAGGAAAGGAGGAGGCAGCAGAGCTCACGGAGGGTAGGGATTGGTTTCCAGTTTGGGAAAGGCTTGTTTTATTTATTTATTTATTTATTTTTAAAATATTTTATTTATTTATTTGACAGAGAGAGAGAGATCACAAGTAGGCAGAGAAGCAGGCAGAGAGAGAGAGGGAGAAGCAGGCTTCCCACCGAGCAGAGAGCCCGACATGGGGCTTGATCCCAGGACCCTGAGATCATGACCTGAGCCGAAAGCAGAGGCTTAACCCACTGAGCCACCCAGGCGCCCCGGAAAGGCCTGTTTTAAAATTGCTGTGGCCTTTATTTGTTTTTCTCTTACTTTTATTTATTAATTGTTTTATTGAAGTATGATTGACATACAATATGATTATTAGTTTCAGTTGTACAACATAGTGATTCGACATTTAATTGACATACATTACAAGAAGAGCAGAATGATAGATCCAGTCAGCATCTGTCACCAGTTAAGGGAGGGTGGGAGATTTTTTTCTTTATTTACTTATTCATTTATTTTTAAGATTCCACCTATTTATTTAACAGAGAGGGAGCACAAGGCGGGAGTGGCAGGCTGAGGGAGAGGGAGAAGCAGGCTCCCCACTACGCTCGATCCCAGGACCCTGGGATCATGACTTGAGCTGAAGGCAAACAATTCCCCTGAGATTTTTATTTTATTTTAAGATTTTATTTATTTATTTGATAGAGAGAGAGATCACAAGTAGGCAGAGAGGAAGGCACAGAGAGAGAGAGAGAGAGGAAGGGAAGCAGGCTCCCTGCTGAGCAGAGAGCCTGATGTGGGGCTTGATCCCAGGACCCTGGGATCATGACCTGAGCTGAAGGCAGAGGCTTTAACCCACTGAGCCACCCAGGCACCCCAAGATTTTTATTTAAATTTTTTTTAAAAGTCACTTCATTTTTTTTAAGTTTATTTAATTTTTTTAGTAATCTCTAACTCCAACAAGGCGTTCGAACTCAAGACCTCAAGATCAAGAGTTGCATACTCTTCCAGCTGAGCCAACCAGGTGCCCCAAGAGATTTTTATTTTGATCCAAGGGGTTAAGAACCAGGGGTTAGGAAAGTTTTCCAAGCTCAGCACTGCACAAACTGGGACCAGCCAGGCTCCCAGAGTCCCATCATGGAAGTCATGGCCTGCTCCCCGCCCCTCCCCTACTTGGGCTGTGCTCTTGGCCACAGGCCATACCTCATTCTGCCCACTGAGCTGAGTCCTTCACAGTGCTGCTGTGAGGCCCAAGCCTGCACAAAATTTCTTCCAGTTAAAAACTATCAGAGCACCCAGTCCTCCCCAGAGTCAAGATTAACGTGCCCTCCACTGGCTTTCGGATCGGTAGGCACTGAGCAAAGTTTGTGTTCATTCATCATCTTACTTGAGCCCTGTTACCAGTCTTAGGAAGGGAGGACTTAATTTTCCAGATTGTTTTTAACCTCCATTTTTCAGATAAGGAACACGAAGCTTCAAGTGGAGAAATTCCTTGTCCATGGTCACAGGCTGGACAGGAATCTGGGGTCTTGGACTCTGGAGTTCATGTTCTTACTCTGTATACTGCCTGCCTTCCAAAGCCAAGGCCACTAATTTCCTGTGGGCTGAGTTGCGTGTTTTGGGAAGGGGTCTAAGTGGGATTGACTTCTTGGGATATGCTGTGTGACTGGGACCCGAGGTTTAACCCAGCCTGGCGTGCAGTCCTGCCCTGTCTCCCCCAACAAAAGTGGCTTGCCAGAGCCGATCAAAGGCCCAATCAGACCAGAAGCCCATCTCTCACATGCCAAGGCTGGCAAGATGGGCGGCAGCCCAGGCCTGGTAGAGCTAAGATGGAGGAAGGTAGGGGTGAAGAGAGACCCGAAAGAGGGGTAAGAGAACCCTCCAAGGACCCCAGGAGGTCAATGGCAGGCCATGTGACACGTAGACAGTTGGGGTCCCTACACAGAGCTATGCCCTACACTCCTGAATCCATCGTGCTGTCTTACTCTAATGCTCCCTGGCTCTACAGGGCTAACTGCTCAAACTGACCACCACCTCCAGAGAGGTTCTACTGCTTCTTTTCCGGTTACAAAGGCGCTAGACCCTGGGGCTGGAACCAGAAGAGATTCAGGCTGGGTAGAAAGGGCAGGGGTCCCAGGCTGAGACCCCTGGAGAATTCACATGCAGCCTGGGGCCAAGCCCTTCCCCCCACCACTGGGGACCAGAACCTCCTCCCTGCCAGGCCTTTAATAAAGCACCGGTGATTAAACAGAACAGTTCGCCTAGATCACCAAACACTTGGGGGGGAAATGGGGAGCTTGTTCTAAAAGAAACTGGGGTCCTTTGAGAGGCGAGGGCTTGAAATCCAGGGCAAGGATGTCTTTGGGAAGATGGAGGTCTGGGAGTCCCCATCCCCAGGGTGCTGTGTTAGGGGTTAGAAGACTATGGAGTAGGGGATGTGGACACAGCCTAAGGGGCTACAAGGGATCCCCAGAATTAAGAGAGCCTGGCCCTAAGGGGGGTGGCGAGTCTGGGGGCACCCAACCCATTACCTCGAGTCAAACTTCTTGCCATCCTCGAAAGTGCCGTTGTAGTGGTAGCGCACAAAATCCCCCATCTGCACTTCCCGGGGACAGGTCCTGGGAATGTGGTACCTCTCGATGACTACATCTTCCAGAGGGCCCCCGGCCGGGCTAGCACGGCCCAGCCCCCTCCCCACGGCCTGCACCAGCAGCAGCAGCAACTGCAGCAGGGGGAGCCGGGGGAAGGTGTGGCTGGGAGACACCGCGGGGAACATGGTGCCTGGAGCTGGGACGGCCGGCAGTGAGGACGAGCGAGGGAGTCGCCGCCGCTAAACTCCTTCCCCCGCTCCTCCCGGAGCAGGCTCCCCCCCTTCCTGTCCTCAGTCCTCACCCCCGCCCTGGCTGGTACACGTGGAATGGGGGGCAGGGGAGACTGAGCTGGCGGGCCGGGGGGCGGGAGACCGAGGGTGGAATAGGAGGAGGGGGCAAGAATGAGTGCTGGAGTCACAAGAATGCACCACAAAGAACTCCAGCTTCCCTCCTCCCGCTGTCCCTGGGCTTAGCGTCCAGGGGCCCGGCCAGGGAGGGAGGTTCGGGAAAGCGGAGAAGTCGGAGCTTACTCCTATTTAAAAAAAAAAAAAAAGAAAGAAAGAAGGAAAGAAAGAAAAAAAAAGTTCTGCGTCTTTTTTTCCGGAGCCCCCGGGTCCTAAGGCCGGGCTGAAGGATCCCTTCCTTCTTTCGCTGGTACCCCCCAAATCTCTCCAGGTGGCTGGTGGGGCTCCAGAACCTCGTGGGGCTCCAGAGCCTTGGTATTGCCCCCGCCCACGACCCCCACTGCCCCCAGGGATGGCCTCTCCGGGGACCAGCGGCCCCGGGTCGCTGAAGCTGGGCGTCCAAGACTCCCCGCGCGGGGATGGAGATGGGTGGGCGGCGGCGAGAGTGCTATGTGGAGGGTGAAGCCGGGTGTGCACCTCCCGGTAGCGGACCGGGGTCGGGGATGGGGAGGGGACACTAGGGGCGACTTCATCAGGGCTAGGGGCGGAGAAGAAGCAGAAGGGACTCTGTAATGGAAAGACCAGGTGCCAAGGTTTGGGTAGAGTGGAAGAGGCTGCGCTCGCTCAACTTCTTGATCTTAAGGTGGGGGATTGTCCTTGTGTGGGGAGGAGCTTTGCGGACTCCCCTCCCTGCGGGAAGCGTTCCTCCAGCCGCTTACCAGCTGTCAAGCGGAAGACCACCCCCCCTCTACCTCGGGCAACGTAGGGGACTCCGGGCACCACTCTGCCCCTCCGGGGAGCTGACCCAGACGGCGACCCCGCCTTCCCGCCCGGCGCCGGGCGCTAAGACCCAGCGGGCGCGCCGGCCCGGCCCCGGCTCCCGCCCCCCGGCTCCCCCCTACCCCTCAACCCCCCCAGCCGCTCGCGGGGCCCTGACGTCTGCTCCGCCCGGGGGACAGCCGGCCGGCGCGGCCATGGGGCGGGCGGCGTGCGGGCTACTGTGGCTGCTGCTGGGCAGCGCCGCGGCGCAGTACGAGAAGTACAGCTTCCGAGGCTTCCCGCCCGAGGACCTGATGCCCCTGGCCGCGGCCTACGGGCACGCGCTGGAGCAGTACGAGGGCGAGAGCTGGCGGGAGAGCGCGCGCTACCTCGAGGCGGCGCTGCGGCTGCACCGGCTGCTGCGGGACAGCGAGGCCTTCTGCCACGCCAACTGCAGCGGCCCCGCGCCGCCCGTCGGCTCACCCTCGGGGCCCGCGCTCGGCCCCGACGGCGGCCCCGGCGACGAGTGGGCCCGCGAGCTGCAGCTCTTCGGCCACGTCCTGGAACGCGCTGCCTGCCTGCGGCGCTGCAAGAGGACGCTGCCCGCCTTCCAGGTGCCCTACCCGCCGCGCCAGCTGCTGCGCGACTTCCAGAGCCGCCTGCCCTACCAGTACCTGCACTACGCGCTGTTCAAGGTGGGCCTCGCCCCCCCTTCCCGTCCTGCCCCACCGCCCCTCGGCCCCTCCGCGCCCCCAGTCCCGGAATCCTCCCCCCAGCCGCCGCCTCGCCTGCTCCCCTCCACCACGCCTACCCCCCACCCCCGCCCGCAGCTGGGGTGCCTCCTCCACCCCGGAGCCCCTGCCCTGTGGGGTCGTGTCGTTCGGAGCTGGGGTCGGTTTCTGGCAGGTCGGAAGCAGAGTCGGCCGCACGACCCGGGACAGTCAAGCCCACTCATGCGCTCTGGACTGCGGGCTCAGGCCCTCCCGACCCACTCTGACCCCGCCCCGCAGGCTAACCGGCTGGAGAAGGCGGCCGCCGCGGCCTACACGTTCCTGCAGAAGAACCCGAAGCACGAGCTCACCGCCAAGTATCTCAGCTACTACCGGGGGCTGCTAGACGCCGCCGAGGAGCCCCTCACAGACTTGGAGGCGCAGCCCTACGAGGTGGGGTGGAGGGCTTGAGCTGGCCCCCAACGCTTGTTAGAGGAAGGGAGATATTGGGGGGGGGGGGTCTCTCTGACCCTGGCCTGCCCTCCTCCAGGCCGTGTTCCTCAGGGCTGTGAAGATCTACAACAGCGGGGACTTCCGAAGCAGCGCGGAGGACATGGAGCGCGCCCTGGCAGAGTACCTGGCCGTCTTTGCCCGGTGTCTGGCCGGCTGCGAGGGGGCCCACGAGCAGGTGGACTTCAAGGACTTCTACCCAGCCATAGCAGGTACTCCCCAGCCCCTGCAGACCCCTGTGGATGTCCAGCTCACCCACAGGGCCCTGCTTCCCAGAACTAAAGCCCCTTGACACAAGTATTCACTCCATACCCTTTAATGAAGCACCTGGGAAGTTCTTCGTAGGCAGTTAGGAGGAGTAAGGGGTTAACCTTCCCCTGGAGACTTCAGTTGGCTGAGAGGGACAGGCTACAGTCCTGACTGTCCTAAGT
The DNA here is from genome assembly GCF_022355385.1 of Mustela nigripes. Classification (NCBI taxonomy): domain Eukaryota; kingdom Metazoa; phylum Chordata; class Mammalia; order Carnivora; family Mustelidae; genus Mustela; species Mustela nigripes. The sequence continues at coordinate 20,151,961 of NC_081572.1, forward strand.
GTGGGGCATGGGTGCGGAGAGGTGATGACATCCCCAAAGGATCTGGGGACATGGGGATCACAGGACTTCCAGGCAGAGGTCAAAGATGTGAAGGTGGTGGGTGCAGAAGGCATTTTGTGGCGCCAGAAATCACTCCTAGTCTGGGGGTCCCTCACTGCGAGGTCCCTCAGCAGGGGCAGAAAGGACTGTCCTGAGCTGCTCTCTCTAGGCTTCAGTGCCACCTCCAAACCTCATCTGCCTCAGAATGCCCTGGCTTGGGGAGCCTCGGTGGCTCAGTGGGTTAAAGCCTCTGCCTTCGGCTCAGGTCATGATCCCAGGGTGCTGGGATTGAGCCCCTCATCGGGCTCTCTGCTCCCAGGGGAATCTGCTTCCTCCTTTCTCTGCCTGTCTCTCTGCCTACTTGTGATCTCTCTCTCTCTGTCAAATAAATAAATAAAATCTTAAAAAAAAAAAAAAAAAAGAATGCCCTGGCTCCCTCTGGTTTGTGGGTGAGGGTTGGGGGGGGGTTGGTAAGTCGCCCTTAGCACTGCCCTTCGTATGCTGAATGAAGTCTACTCAGGCAAAGTCTATGATTGCAGGGGCTGGCCCAGCACTGGTTCCTCACCTCAGTCTCCCACTCCCTAGATCTCTTTGCAGAGTCCCTGCAGTGCAAGGTGGACTGTGAGGCCAACTTGACCCCCAATGTGGGCGGCTTTTTCGTGGAGAAGTTCGTGGCCACCATGTATCACTACCTGCAGTTTGCCTACTACAAGTGTGAGCCTCCTGGTGGGCTTGAGATGGGGGACAGGGGGAAGAGAGAGCACTGCACTGGGAGTGTCAGTCATGGGGAGCAGTCCCTCTGATGTGAGGACCCTGGGTGATGGGAGGGGAGGCTGGGGGTGGCGGGCAGGCAAGAGGGTGGGGAGGAACAGAGCAGCCCTCGGACAATTCAGGGACCTCTTGGGTAAATGACCAGGAGGCCAACAATTACACAGCACTTGACAATTTACAAAGCCCTGCCATGTCTGTTTATCTCACTTGATGCTTTGACCAACCCCCACCACCACCTCCCGGCAGCTGACATGACTGGACCCATTTTTCGGATAAGAAACTGAGGCTCATACAGTGCAAGGGGCCATTAGTCACATGGCTGATAATAAGTAGCATGGGGACTTACGGCTATCCTTGTCTGGGGGACATTCTGGGCATCAGCTGGGGCTGGGACAGTTGATGTCCGGTGTTCCTACAATGTTAAGATGCCAGGATTTGGATGGAGGCTGGAGTCGGGCTGGAGGAGATGAGGACCAAGGGGCCAGGAGACCCTTCATGGGTTTGGTCGGCAGATATGTTGAGGGCCAGGCTGCCGGGCTCTCATTCCCCAGTGCCATTATTCTCCAGCTGTGTGAGTTTGGGATATCTAGCTAACCTCTCTGTGCCTTGGGTTTCCTGTCTCTAAAATGGGGATGATACTCGCGGTGAGGCTTCAGTGAGGACTGAGCTGGGAGATGGGGATGGGCTAGGAAGACATTGTCCCTGAAGGTGGAGAGGTGCAGGGCAACTCCTCCCTCCTGTCCTGCCCACAGTGAATGACGTGCGCCAGGCCGCCCGCAGCGCTGCCAGCTACATGCTCTTCGACCCTGAGGACAGCGTCATGCAGCAGAATCTGGTGTATTACCGCTTCCACCGGGCTCGCTGGGGCCTGCAGGAGGAGGACTTCCAGCCCCGGGAGGTGGGCACGGCCTTTGGAGGCACTCTCAGTTCAATTAAAAAACTCCTGGCTTCTTTGAAAAGCAGGATGGGAAAGAAAAAAAAAAGACTACAGATTGTGGTTGGAGTCCTGGGCCAGCCCCACCCGCTGAATGGGCCTAGGAACCTTCCTGGTCCTTTCTGAGTATGTGGCCTCACCTGCATGTTGGGAGAGGTCCCACCTACCGTGACAGCACAGACCCCCGGCTGTGGGAGGCCCCAAAATACCTGTCCATCTTGCTCCTTACCCCTCGCCTGCTCTCCGCCCCACCTTGGTCCCTCTCTCTGCTGCCAGCAGACCCCCAGGGACTCCCTAACTTGGACCAATGAAGGAACCCTTGGGAATTTAGGGCAAGACTGACAGTCATGGGGCATATGATGCCACCCTTGATTTCCTTAGGCGTGGCAGACGTTGCTAATGGATTAGGGAACTCTTTCTAATAGAACCCTCAGAATTCTCCTTTAACCCGACATTCCAAGCACCTGTGGCTTTCTCCATCAGCACGAGAGCTGATACCTGTCCCCTGCTCCTTGAGCCGAAAAAGGGTGGGAACCCCCAGATCCTAAAAACTAGGCTCCTCCCCCATGTGGCGTCAGGGTCTGGCTTACCCCATCTTCCTCCCCTCCTCTCAGGAGGCCGTGCTCTACCACAACCAGACCGCTGAGCTTCGGGAGCTGCTGGAGTTTGCACATACGTACCTGCAGTCAGATGATGAGGTAAGCAGCCCCCTGCTCTCTAGGCTGGGCCATGATGGAGACCCTTGAGCTTTTTCCGAGGGGCTGCTGTGCCAAAGCCCAGCCCCACCTCCTGGCATTCAGCTGCTGTGAGGCAAGGGAGAGATTCACGTGTCCCTCCTCTCCCCAGTCAGTGTTCTCATGCTCCCCTTCTTTATGTGTCTTGCCCACCAACTCCCCTGCCCAGCTCAAGTGGAAGCTCCTCCAGGAAGCCCTCCCTGTTTGCCCTGGCTCTGTCTTCTGGGCTTTCAGTGCCAGCTCTGACCCTCTGTGCCTCCCCGGGCCTGGTGTGATTTGCAGTGCTGGTCCATCTCATTCCCAGCCCCCTTCTCCAGCCAATCTCCCAGAGGATTGGGCTCGGGGATGGGGGACCACGTTATTCCCAGCTGTCCCACAGCACCTGCCACAGAGCTGGCATTGAGAAACAGTTTGAATGAACCGGTGAATGAACCAACGCAGGATGCCAGGAAGGAAGGACTACAGGGTGGTACCTTGATTCTGAACGAGGGTTCGAGAGTCTGAATTTTGGTGCGGTGTTGTGCTTGGGGCCGATATATTCGTTACCCGCTTTGCTCACTCACCCATCTGCCTACTCATCATATACCAGGGCAGGGGGTCCCAGTTTGCACCCTGGCCTTGGCAACAGCTAGACAAGGCCCCGCCATTCACCAGGTGGGCAGCCTCCAGGCAAGTCTCAAATAGCTCTTGAACTTCCATTCCTGCATCTTGCGGGGGGGAGATGATACCCACGTCACACCGTTCTCGTGACAATGAAACGAGGTCAAGTGTGGAAAGCACTTAGTACAGGTGCTCAGTGAATGGTGCCATTTTGATGACTCTTTATTCGTGGCCTGCTCTTTGCCGGACACTGTGGGGCTGTGGCAAGGGGATGAAAGGCACAGCACTTGCCCTGAGCGTCCTGCAGTCTAGCTGGGGAGGCACCAGCAGTGCTCAGGAGAGGTCGGCGTTGGCCACCAGGGGAGAGCTCCAGATCCAATGGGCTTATGGGCCAGGGATGCATCCCGGAGCTGACGCGTGGCATCAGCGAGGTCAGCGGGAGCTATCCAGACATTATCCAGCCACGGGGTGGTGGGGGGCAGTAATCGTGTTCCTGGCCAGGAAATCGCATGAGCACACGGTACCCGTGGACTAGCAGATCCACTGTGGAATTCCTGGTTCAGCGGAGGGCCATGGAAAGGGACCACTTAGTCTGCTCGGGGAGCATCGGCTCCGGGAGCAGCCGTCTGGGAGTGGGACCCTGTGGGAGAAACCCTCAGATAGGTCCCTGGTGGAATCTCGAGACTGGGGAAGATGGGGGCTTTGGAGACTGAGATGGGGTGGTGGCGGGTGTGGGGAGGAGTGGGGCTCATCCAGGAGAGGAACCTGTCTGGGTTTGCACCTGTCGTGACCTTTTTTCTCTCCCCACCCTCCGGCTGCTCTAGATGGAGCTGGAAGAGACAGTGCCACCCGTGGAGCCCAAGGACCTGCCTTCAGATGCCGAGTTCGAGGGGGAGGGGGACTACGAGGAGAGCATCTATGCTGACTGGTGGCAGGAGCCTGATGCCAAGGGGGACGAGGCAGAGGCCGGTCAGTGACTCAAGTCCCGGGGGAGGGTGGGGCTGTAACCTGGGCTGGAGGTTGGCCCCAGAAGGATCCGCGTACTGTGCAGCAGAGGCAGTTGGGGTGCTGGGACCCTCCTCTGGGGACTTCTAGCCTGTTAGCCAACCCTGTCCCACCTTGTATGTGAGGGGGGTGGCTTCCTCTCTGGAGTGGGGACCCAGCTGAGACCTGCCCCAGGGAGCCCCCCTCCTGCCTGTCTCCAGCCCTGCAGGACAGCACCCAGATGCTTGTTGGGAGCAAGTGGGGGGCTAACCTGGTATTCCCTCCTTTCCTTTCCAGAGCTGGAGCCTGAACTAGCATGAGAAGAGGACCAGCCTTGCACCCCTCGAGAGCTGGGGACACTTGGGCCCAATGGTACCGCCCACACCAGCCTGGGCAGCAGCAAGAACTATTTATTAAAAATGTAAAATGGACATAACTGACCAGGCCTCATCCCACCCCAGCTGTGAGCGCTGCTCCCCAGGTCCGTCCTGTGCCTTCTCAGGGTCTCTGGGCCACAGGACGGTGGTGCTCCAGCTGCTGACAGCCTCTCCTCCTCGCCGGTGCTCTCCTCACTTGGACAGTCTCCTGGAGGAGAAGATTCCTGCTCCTCCAAATTGGATCTCAGCCTGGATTTCAGAGACCGCAGGGGGGCAGCTGGTGTCACAAAGAGCACTGGGCCAGGAGTCCAGTCGTTCCTGGCCCGCTGGCAGCACGTGCTCAATAAATGTTTCTTGTTGAATGAACCGCAGTACCTGGAGTCCGGTCTCCCCTGGGCTGAGGGTGTGCGTCCTTCCCTCCCTCCCTCTGCATCCATCTCCCCTCCTGTGTAAATATGGGGTGGGCAAGGGGGAAAGAGTTTGGCCTCAAACCCTGCGCAGGGTTGGGTTTTGGTTTTGGTTTTTTTTTTTGTTTTTTTTGTTTTTTGTTTTGAGAGCAGAGTGCAATTGCAGATCCGCCCACCAGGGGGCGTGAGCACGCAGTTCCTTCCTCAGTCCCTGGAAGGCGTGATTTCAGATTTCTAAAATGGGATGTCCTATATTTTCCTGGTTCAGCACTGCTTCCCTCGGGGAGTGTGATGAGCATGGGGAGGGGGCTGAGGACATTTCCATGTTCTTACTTTCTAGGCATTTCCTGACCCAAGTGCTCGAGGGTATGAGCAAGCATGTCCAGTCTCCCATTCTTGAGCAGAGTCTGGGGCCCAATCTCGGGCGCCAGAGGGGCCCTAGGGATACATTTTGATGACCTGAGATCTCGTGGTGGCGGTGGAACTGCCAGATCCTCTTGCCCAATCTCCCATCAGCTCTAGGGGGTCAAGAGTCTGGAGGTGCGGAGACGAGGGTGTCTCCAGGTGGCTGTGCTGCACCCATGTCCTCTCCCACTGTCCAGCGTGGGGGAGGGTGCAAAAGGGGCCTCTCTGGAAAGGGACCCTGGGCTGGGGCCCGGCAGATAACAGTTCTGCGCGACTCCCCATGGTTCAGGCCTCCCAGGGAGCAGGGTGGTGTAGGAAGCTTCTCTTCCTACCGGAGGGTGGAGCTGACGATGCTGGGAAGCCCACACCCCTGTTCTCCCCACAGGTGTGCCAGGTGACCTGGCCTGGGCCCTCCCCAGGTCTGTGACCAGGAGGACTCTCTGCCTCACCCCAGACCCCGCCCCTGGGTCTCTGGTGGGGACCAGGACAAGAAGGCCAGAGTCAGTCTGGAGCAGGGCTGGGTCAAGGCTGAAGGCACCGGTGACCTCACTCCCTCTCTCCCATAGGTGGGGTCTGCAGGGGGAGCCTCTGGTCAGAGCTCCCTTGTGCGGGGGGCCTGGGCGGGGCTGCGCTTCCGCACCCCCTTGGAGCTGCGGTGTCTTCAGCCTCCACGGATGCCCCGCCCCCTGTTTCTGGGAGGGGCTGGCACTTCAGAGGGTGGGGCACTGGGACGTGCTGGAGCGTGCCTGCTGTGAGTAGGAGCTTTGGAATCTGGACAGCTGGGTGTGAGTCTGAGAGGGTGTGAGTGCAGGAGCAAGAAAGTCTGTGTGCTCGCGTGTTGCGTGGATGTGTGGGTCTGGGTGTGAGCCTGGGCCTCCGTGCACGCGTCTGAGGATGTCTGTGGCAGTTTCACAGGGACCGAGCGTGATTCTGCACGCGGGGCCAGGAGAGTGGGTGCCTTCATGAATGTATTTCTGAAGGGGTTCACTCACTCAGTAAGTATTAATCGAGCGCCTACTATGTGCTGAGCACGGTGTAGGTGCTGGGCATACAACAGTGGGCAAAGCAGGCCAAGCACCCTGCCTTCACGGAGCTCGCCTTCCAGCAGAGACCTGCGATAAACAATGGATGTTTTTGTTTTTTTTTTTTTAAACATTTTATTTATTTAGGGGCGCCTGGGTGGCTCAGTGGGTTAAAGCCTCTGCCTTTGGCTCAGGTCATGATCTCAGGGTCCTGGGATCAAGCCCCACATTAGGCTCTCTGCTCAGCAGGGAGCCTGCTTCCCACCCCCTTCTCTCTTGCCTGCCTCTCTGCCTACTTGTGATCTCTGTCAAATAAATAAATAAAATCTTTTAAAAAAAGATTTTATTTATTTATTAGAGCAGAGAGAGAGAGCACAGGAGCGGTGGGGAGGGGCAGAGGGAGAGGGAGACGCAGGCTCCCTGCAGAACAGGGAGCCATATTCATGACTTGATACCCTGGACCTGAGCTGAAGGCAGACACTTAACTGATTGAGCACCCAGGTGCCCCAAAAATAAATGCTATAATCAATAAATTATATGGTTAGTCTGATAAATCAGAAAAATAGAGCTGGAGAGGAGGAACTGGGAGAGCTGAGGGGATGCCATTTAAGAAGTGTGTTGTGTGTGTCAGAGTGTGCATCTGAGAGTGGCATGTCTGAGTGTGTGGTGGGGAGGCAGAGTGTGTGTGTATGGGGAGTGCTCTGTGGCCCAGGCCCTGCAGCCCCGTGTCCCTTACTCAGCTCTCCTCTTCTAGGCAACCGTCAGCCCCTCCCGCCTTTTCCTGATGCCAGCGTCTCCCCAGTGCCGGGCCAGGTCCCCAAACCGGTGAGACCGAGTCCCAGCGTGGGCCCTCTAGCCCATTCTCCCAACCCCACCCATTGCAGACACCCTCGCCTCCTCCACATCTGTCTCACCTGGTCCCTCCTTACCCCGCCCCCCAACACCCCACCCAGCACCTCATCAGTCATAGCATCTGTAGTATAATGGGTAGAAGGTGAGGGAAGGCCTAAAAGGGACTGGGCATGGTGACCTCACACAATAGGGCCAGGCTGAGAGGCCACAGAGGTGGCTGGACCCAGAAAGACCCCGTCCTAAAGTAAATGTTACTTCTACAGTGTCCTGAGTACCCACCATGTGCTGGGCACTTGGTCTTTTTTTTTTTTTTTTTTTTTTTTTAAATATTTTGTTTATTTATTTGTCAGAGAGAGAGCGAGCGCAAGCGAGCACAGGCAGACAGAGTGGCAGGCAGAGTCAGAGGGAGAAGCAGGCTCCCTGTGGAGCAAGGAGCCCGATGTGGGACTCGATGTGGGACTCGATCCCATGATGCTGGGATCATGACCTGAGCTGAAGGCAGCTGCTCAACCAACTGAGCCACCCAGGCGTCCCTGGGTACTTGGTCTTAAAGGTACTTGTGACATAGGCCTCAGTTCCCTTCTGCTACAGGTGAGGCCGAGGAATGGGAAGCAACGTGTCCCAGGTTCCCCAGATTGAGTGATAGCTGAGCTGGGTTTGAGGCTCTTCTCCCCCGGATCTATGCTGCTCAGAGAAAAGAGAGGGAGGTGTTGGCTTTGGAGCCAGCTGTGTGGAAAAATAGAGCAGGGGAGGAGCTTACTGAGCTTACTGAGTGAGACAAGGAGTTCTTGAAGGGAGGGAGTAAGGGGGTAGGCAGGGGCAAGGAAGAGCAGGCAGTCAAGTTCTGCCTCAGCCCCAATACCAGATTCTGCCCTCCCCCACCTCCCGCCACCTCCAGCCCATGTTAGGGAGCCTGGGGACAGACTTGCCGGGGTCACTTAGACCAGCACCTTCTTGAATCCTGAGAAGTGAGGGCCAGTGGAGGGGGAAAGTCCTACAGCCTCTTCCAAAATTCCAGAAAATTCTAAGGGAAGAAATCTCCCCTTAGGTTTGAGCAATAGTTCTTAAAGTCCCACCCTGGTTTTCCCCTTTCTCCAGGAGAGTAGGGTCTCCCCTGGGGACAGAGAAGGACCCTTTCCCTGTGTTAGCACCAGCGACAGCAGCATAATCTGACTGCAGGTCCCCACTCTGGGGTCTTTATCCAGTTCTCCCACTCCTCTCCAAGGACAGCCTTGGCAGATGGCTCTACCTTCATGGATGGGGAAACTGAGGCTCAGAGAGGCTAGTCCCATGATGACTCAGGGATTAGGTGGGACTATGTCGGGGCCTAGGGCTGCCCACCAGAGCCAGCCCCAGGCCAACCTGTGGACACATCACCTGTAATCACCACCAGCCTGGGTCCCACTAGGCGCCAAGGCACCTGGATAGCATCTCTTCTGTCCCCCAGTCAGCCCTTGGGGTGGGAGTGCCTCTCACACCCATGACTCAGGTGGGGAAAATGAGGTAAGGGGGAGAACATGCCTGCTTTCTTACCATCCCCCCCAAGACACATATATTTAATCCTCTGAATCTGGGGAAGAACTCACTAAGGGAAGTCACTCCCAATGAAGAGTCAAGGAGAACTTGACATTTTCCATTTGGGATCACCTTTTTCATCCTTCCTTTTAGGAGAAGAGTGGGATTTTATGTTCTTGGAGCACAGTGAAGAGCTGCCACGGGAGATGCCTTCCTTTTCCCTTGACCCCTTGGCTAAATCCTGGAGGTCTTCCTGGAGGAAGCAAGGAAGGAGAGAAGTCCCTCCAGTCTGAGTGGCGAGTCTGGCCTCTCTCCCTGGCCCTGGTGGGTGTGGGGAGCAGGGGCCTTTTAGAGACCTCACAGGCATGAAGGATATACCATTAAAAGCTTTTGGGGGGCGCCTGGCTGGCTCAGCCTGTGAAGCAGGTGACTCTTGATCTTGGGGTTGTAAATTCCAGCTTCACATTGCCTGTAGAGATTACTTAAAAGTAAAATCTTAAAACAAACAACAAAAAAGCTTTCGGTATCTCCAAATGAGGTTATGCTCACAGTTCCAGAGACACAGGGTTAGGAATGAAGTCAGAAAATGCTTGTCGCGTGACTTTAACCTTTAGCACAATTATTTTGACGAACCTGGTTATTGGTGGTGGTTATGGGGTTTTGCCTTTTTTTTGTTGTTGTTAATACATTGGTATCCTCAAAAATGGAAATGTCCCAGGCCTTGGAGCGCCCCCCTCCCTACACAGGCGCACACGCACACATGCAAACTTCCCGAGGACCTGGCCTCTGTCCAGCACCCTCAGCGCCCGCCCAATCCAGGCTTCGCCTGCCCCCACGCTGCCCGCCCCTCCCCCTCACCACTTCCAGGTTCCCCGCCGGCGCCATAAATTATCCATGAGCTGTAAGTTGGCTGCTCCTTCAACTGAAGGCTGAGGTGCCGATGAAATATTCAGGGATCTCAACTCTCAAATTCCCCGGTGGCCACAGATAGGACTGGGGAAGAAGGGATTCACGTAGCAGGGGGTGGGGTGGGGGCTCCAAGCCCTAGACGCAGATCCTGCCCTGCTGGTGTCTGGGGCGCAGAGACTGGAGTCCGGGGAGGTGGGGGAAAGGTCTCTGCGAAATCCACGGACTGTGGCTTTGGACGGTGCCCTCCTAAGCCGAGATTTTCCAGCCCCGGGGGAGGGTGGGACAGTCCAGCAAGGCCCCCTGGCCCCCCAACCCCATTTCTCAAATCCCGATGTTTTTTTCCTTAAGTCACACCACAAGGTGACTTCCCACGAAATTGGTTCTCATCTCCCCGTAATATATACACGGCACCCCAACTTTGCTGAGGTAGAGAAGACGTAGATTGGTGGGACCCGTGGGCTGGGGGGCAGGAGACAAGGTTCAGGTCCCAGCTCTGCCAGGAATTTGCTCGTGTGACCTTGGAGACGTTCCTTTCCTGGTTCTAGCCTCAGTTTCCCTGTATATGCAAGGAAGGAGGCTCTGATTGTTTCTTCTTCCATTTCCCAAGGACTCTCCACAGGTGGGGGAGAAATTCTGTCATCGGTGTGTGTGTGTACGCGAGGGCGCACGCTTGCACACGCGTGTGCCAGGGGAGGGGCACCCTCTCCACGAGAATGGTGCCTATCAAGGGCAGGAATCTCTTCCAGCTTGCTGGCAGGCGGGTGGGGCCTCAGCTGCGTCAGCCTGTTCCAGGAGTCGCCCAGGCCAGGAGCAGTGAGAGGGGTGACTCAGGTGGCAAGGTTCCCCCTGCTGCGTCTCCCCCCCCCTCCCCGCCCAAACTCTAGGCAGGGGGAGGGAGTTGCGCAGAAAGCCTGGGAGGCACATCTCAAGAATACAATCTCAGTGCTTGGAGCCCATCTTGTTGGGTTCCTAAAATTATGGAATCACACCTTGTTGGCGGGGATTGGGGGTACCGAGTAGGGGGTAGTCACTCTCTGGAGAGGTCCTGACCCTCTTCCAGCCTCTCCATCCACCACCACCTCCAGCCCCTGGTATCTACCCCTGGCCTGTGCTATTTCTGGCCCTCCTATCTCTGTTTTCTGGTCTCCCTGTTTTCTTTCTGACATTCCATCCCCGCCCACAGGCCTTGCAGTGAAATGTCTTGGGAGCTACCTCTGTAATTAAGAGCCATCCCCCTCTCGGGCTGGCTGGGCACACACCCTCAGGACCCAGCTGTGGGCGGTCTCTGGCGCCCCGGGCTCCGCCCCTGGACAAAGGGCAGTACAAAAAGCGGATACAGGGCTCCCACTCCCCCTGCCCAGGGGCCTTGCACCATTTTCTGCGCTCCTGCTGCCGGCAGGGCCTGACCGACCTCCTGCCCGGAGAGCTTGGGAGCCAGAGTCTCCCCAGCCCCAAGGGATCCAGAGTCTCCCCAGCCCCAAGGGATCCCACTGAGCCATCCTTCCTCCTGGACACCAGCAGCAGGGGCCAGAGTGCAAATAGAGGCCCACATGCGGTGTTCTGAATGAGCCACAGATCAAGCCAATAAACTGCTAAGTAAGATCTACCTTGACAAGTATACCCCACAGCAACCAGAAAGGCCAGAATGGAACTCAGAGTTCTGATTCCTTCTCAGAACATAGCAGCCTGGGGATAACTGTTCCCCGACCCCCAGCCCCTGGTCCATCTCCCCTTGCCCTCGTGCCCCTGGCTCCCCACTCACCAGCACGCGTGTGTGGATCCCCCAGGGGGGATATCCGCAGCGTCCATCCCTCCCTCATACCTGCCCCTGTCGCCCTTTGGCCCAAGTGTGCACCTAACACACAAGCTGCTGCTTTCCATTCTCAGGAGAAAAAGCCAGAACAGGAGAACCACAGGCTCTAAAGCAGGGTCAGCTGTGGGCAGGGAATTCCAGTTTCCCATCCGGAGTGTGGTCTCAAAGGGGAGAGTAAGAACACAGTGTAGACTCCTCCCCTTATTCCTGTATGGAGGGATCCTCCCCCACACCCTGTGGGAGGACCAGGAGGAGGCCCCTTCCCAAGGCTTGTAGATGGCTCTGTGCCAGGGCCCAGAGGAGGCTGTTTGCAAAATGCCTCTGGCTCTTTGCATTGCCTTTGATTCCGTCTGCTGCCCCCAGGAATAACTTCCAGTTGTCTGTTTCTTTCCTGCTGTGGAAAGGCAACGTCATCAGCCCGAGGTTTAGTCACCCATCTGTTCACCCCATCTTCCTTTATAAGATTTAAAAAAATATATATTTATTTGAGAGAGAGAGAGAAAGAGAGAGCGAGGAAGCGTGAGCACAAGTGTGGGGAGGGGCAAGGGGAGAAGGACAAGGAGACTCCCTGGTCAGCGGGGAGCCTGCTGTGGGGCTGGATCCCAGGACCCCAAGATCACGACCTGCTGAAGTCAGATGCTTAATTGATTGAACCACCCAGGTGCCCCCCCCCCCCCGCCATCTTCCTTTCTAGAGGTGGCCATCCCTGCGGCCACCTTGGGTCAAAGAGGAAGGAAAGGGGTTTTGTGTGTGTGTGTGTGTGTGTGTGTGTGTGTGTATGTGTATGTCACGGACGTGCCTGGCATTTGTGTGTCTGAATCTGGGCCAATCAGTGTATATCCCGGAGGTATGAGTGCAGATGGTTGTGTGTGTATGTGTGTGTGGTTTTTGCACATCTAAATCCCTGACAGAGAGGGGCCTGAGATGGAAGACAACAGCATCTCTTCCGCCTCCTTATATGGCCCAGAGGCCTGCAGGGATGAGCCTGAGCCGAGGAGAGCAGCCTGGCCTGGCCGTTGTTCACCTTCCCACAAGGAAGCACCTCCCTGGTCCCCACCAGTTCCCCCACCCCAACATCCCAACATCGGACCCTCCTCATACTCCTCTTTGCTGATAATCTCCATCTCTAGCGCAGCTTGGGGATAAGCCCCTTGGTGCCCTTTCTTTACTCTGCCAACCCAGAAAGCTGCACGGTTGTATTAACCATTTGTGTTCTTCATGGCCCAAGAACTCTGCTTCCCCTCAGCTCTGGGCAAGAGAAATGAGCTCAAAATTCAGGAATACGAAGTGAAGCTAGACACAAGAAGGAACTTAGAATAAAAGGAGACAAGGGTATTCATATAAGGGAGGCTGGAGACGCACCTTTCTGGGAGATTTGTCAAACAGAGAATTCTCTGCCTTTATTTATTTAAAGGCTTGGAGGAAGGGGCCTAGGTAGGATGTTCCTGTGGCCTTAAATTCAAGCTACCGGGGAGACTGTGGTCACAGTGACTCTCATCCCTGTCCCTAGGCACCTCTTTGCCCCTTGAGACCAAATCCTCTACCCAGGTAGCTCATGGTAGTAAACATCATTTTCTGATTCTTTTCTGTATCCTACGGATGAATCCTCAGTGCCTGGCAGGCAGGCACACAGTAGGTGCATAATAAATGTGCTGAAATCCCTCGATCTGGGAAGAGTCATAGCTCTTATTCAAGTCTTTCCTGCTGCATTGGGTGGTGCCTCCACCCAGTCCCAGCCCAATGCTTAGCTTTGGGGCCAGCATGTTGCAGCTTGTCCCAGGTTGACGTGCAAAGAACATTCTGGGGAGACACACACACAGGCTTTATTCTGAAGCCCTATTTGTGCCCCTTTATTCCACCAGGCTCTTCCACTCCTCTGTTATTAACAGCCTGTATGCAGAGAGAGGAAGAGAGGAAGAAAAGAGTGAAGTCAGGCTCGGGTCTGGGAAGCCTGTGTGTCGGTGTGCAAGGGTGTGGGTGGGGAGGTGGGCGGGGGATGGGGAGAGCAGCTCTATTCCTCCCAAGCTGAGGGCTGGCTACTGTTCTACCTGGCTGGGGGTTGAGGGGAGCAGTAGGGAGGAAGATACTAAAAAAACAAGAGAAGGGGGAGTCAAGGAAACTAAGTAAAGGGCAGTGGCCCTGGCATGTGGAATGATGTCTGGTGAAGGAGGTTGATGTCTCCCTGATCCCCTCCAGGAAGGCTTCCTGGATGGCACTAGCCTCAGAAGTGAGACTGTTTTGGCCACCATTCCTTTCTCTGGTGGGAAAGTGGTCAAGGATACTGCTGGGTTGCCTTCACGAAGCCCACCCTAGGCGCTAGCTTTGGGACTACAGAACTTGTTTGAGGGAGGACCTTTTCCTGACAACTACTCCCCCAATTCCCACATACTCCGAGTGGCTAAGATGACCTGTTTACACTTAGCTCTCTGGGAACCCTTCGGGGGTTTGGATCATTGTGATTTTCTGTGTTACCAGGGTCTCATCTGGTGCTGAGCATACAGTTGGTGCTCAATACTTAAGTGCTGATGAATGAATATCCGTGGTAAGTTCAGCAAACCAGATATCCACGAAAGTGGGCATCCATTTCATTACCAACAGAACAGAAAGACCCTTGTCTTCTTGACTTGCTTGCCTATCGGGAAGTTCTTTCTGATAACTAACCCACGATCTTCCACCACCCACAGGGTTGTTGCCCCGTTTCTTTTATGCTTGTGTTGATTTCCTTTAGATTTGATGCCTGATTTTTCCCCAAACCCACCACTATTTTCTCTATCTTTGTCCCAAATCATCGCTCTTCTGTCTCTGCCAAGAATTTTTTTTTTCTTTTCTCCCCACCCCTCCCCACTGCTTTAACATTTATGTCTATGCTATTATTCCACCAGGAGAACATGCGTTTGGTGGGCCTTGAAATGAGAAGAAAGGGGTTCCAGTGTAGGATATGCTACTTTGTTGTTTTGTGACTTCTCTGAATTTCAGCTTCCCCATCGTCAAAATGATGCTCATTTTGTTCTTAAAATTTTTTTTTCAGAATTGTGAGAATTAAATAAACCCCTCCCTATCTTTATATTCTAACTTTTAGCAGTTGTCCTAGTGACTTCAGAAACCTTAATTTTATTCCTGCACCCTCCATGAGACAGAAACAGCTAATATACCCATTTTACAGATGAAGAGAAACAGGATGAAAGATGAGGTAACTGGCTGAGATCATGTAGATACTAAGTGGCAGAACCCAAACCCAGGCCTTCTAATTCGAAATCTCATAAGCAGTCTGTCTTTGGGGGAAAAATCCCAACCCAGAAAAAAAAGCCTATGAAGTGCTATACAAATATGTTATTATCCCTCTGTGGCAAGGGTGAATAAGCCCAAAGAAGCATCATGCCTGACGCTGAGTTGGCTGGCCTGTGAAGGCGTCTGTCCTTTCCCATGGCGCCTCCTGACTCACCTGTTGGACAGGTAGGGGGAAGGGGAGAGTAATGAGTCTCACCTGCTCAGAGCTAGGGTGGGGCAAGACACACCCCATCCTTCCCATTGGTTCTTTTCTTAGTCTTACTGACAATCCCTTGCCCAATCAGGAGGAAGTAACCTTCTATCTGCCAATAGGTGCGGCGTGAGGATGAAACCTCAAGTTGGAGGCGGTCCCCAGAGCCGACTAGCAGTCCCTGGGGCCAATGGCCAGCGGATAAACAGAGGCGGCGGTGGAAGAGGACTGGGCGCGAGGCTCCGCCCCTCGACGGGACTGCCAGGAGAGGCAGCCAGCCAGTGAACCCTCATCAGCGGGTGGGCGTTTCCCTAGGGGCGGAGCTTCGAGGGGGCGAGAGGCGTGGCTTGGCTGTCAGGTCCCTTTGCCTTTTGTTCGGTTACTGAGTTGCTGCCTTGGCCAGAGTCCGGAGCAGCCGCCGCCCGAGCGCGCCGAGCTCAGTTCGCTGCCCGCGCCGGCTCCCAGCCCGGCCCGACCCCTACACCCAGCCCGGCCAGGCTCCACAAGCAGGTGCGGACGATCGGGGCAGGGATCGCTGGGGCGAGGGAAGGGCGGCGAACGATCGAGAGGTCGATCCCCGCGGTCTCCGGGCAGGTGAGGGAGTGAGCCGCAGAGCGCCACCCTGCACCAGCGGCAGGGGGCGCGCTGGAGCGCTTGGGCGCGGCGAGTCAGGGGGCGCGAGATTCCGGCGGAATGCGCTGGGGGCTTCGAGAGCTGGAGATCCGCGAAGGGCAGGGAGGGATGAGGGCAGGTGCCTCTGGGGTCGCGCCTGACCTGCGGCCGGTGGAGCTCGCCCAACGCGGAGTCCCCGACTCTCGCTCTGACTCTTGCGAGGGAGACTTAGCCTTGCTCCTCGGCGTCCCAGGGCTCACTCTGTAGTCAGGAATGTACAGTTCGGGAAACTTGCTGCCGCTGGTGTCTTTGGGGCCACCCTCACCCCACCTCACGCGGCATCCTCGCTTTCCCTCCCTCTCTACTCCCCCAGGCTTGGGTGGGGCCCTATTGTCTGCGCCCGGCTTGCCCAACCTTGGGGGCCGAGCACACGTTTTCCCAGCGACGCGGGCCCCACCTGCGGAGCAGGTGAGCACTCGGAGTCCAGAGGCCCGGCCCTTCAGCTCCCCGACTCGTCCGTACAGTACCTGCCGCGCCTCCCTCCGCCCCGGTGGGTGCCGGGCTAGGGCTCTGCCATCGGAGGTGGGATGGAATGACAGGGGAACTGGCGAAGGGCCGGGGTTGCGCGGCCAGCTGATGTCTGACGTCCGTGGCCCGGACTGGGGTCTGAGCGGAGGGGTCGTGGCTGGTTGGAGAATTCCCTGGCCCAGTTTCCAGTAGCTGCTGCTACCAGAGCGTCGACAGGCAACAGGACTACTCTTCTTCACTAACCTCTTATTGTCGAAAAAAAATCACCCCAAACAAACTTTCTAGGAGGAAGTATTCACCTCAGATTTCTCTGCGGGTTTTCCTGCCTCCTTGTCCAAGGGTTTTCCCCCTGGCTTAGGCTTAGGGGGTCAGTCTTGGAGCAAAGCTTCCTCCCCCAGCCGGCACGGCTGCGCCAGGGCCAGTGCCTGCGCTCTGACCCAGTCCTCCCTGCCCCCACCTCCATCCTGTTTGCTGGGCTCCTGGGACCAGAGGTGGGGGCAGGGGTGGGGGGCGTGGGCCAAAGGGGAAGCCGCTTCTTCCTTCTCTTCCTGCCTCCGGGGACCACCACACCCCCTCGCTTGAGGCTTGTGCCAGTGGCTTTCTCTCAAGCTTTGCCCCCTCCCCAGGAATGGGGGTGGGGCAGGGCCCGGTCAAACCAACGAGGGTGGGGGGAGCGATTGTTCTGGCCCTTTTTTTCCACTCTCCCCCATCCCCCACGTTAAATAGCTGGATGGTCTTTGAGGCTGAAAAGTGTGGAGCTTGGGGTTTGGTTGCCATTTGATTTCTGGATTTTGAAGGTACAATTCCTTCTGGAGGCTTTTGCAGTCAGTCTCCCAGCCTCCCCTTCCTGAGAGAGTTGGGTGGGGCGAGTGGGACAGGCATGGGGACAAGGTTTCAGGAGAGAGGCATGAGAGCCCCCCAGTTTACTGAGGGCCCCTTCCCTGGTCAGAGCTGGAGATCCCCAGGCTTTGAGCACTGGTATTTAAAAATCTGAAGTGTGATCTTTCTGCAGGATTTTGGATGCCACCTTCCTTGGGGGAATGGAAGAGCCAGGCTCTCCCTCAGTCCCGGGGTGAAGGGAGTATTGGAAGGAATCAGGGCTGCTTGGCCTCAGTTGGGAAGACCCTACCACCCCTTTGTAGGTTGTAGTTGGGGGAGTGGGGAGGGTTCAGACCCATCCCCCTGAAGTGCCTTGGGGGAGGGGAAGGAGGAGGAGGGAACCTCATCCTTCTTTAATGGGTAGTGTACCTCTGGGGAGCCAAAAGGTCATGGAATTTGGGCCAAAATAACCTGTTTGCCCTCTTCCATGTGCCAGAGTGGAGGAGGGGAAGGCGTTGTAATTACATTGGTTAAATGATAAGTTTAGCTAATCTGGTTTGTGGCTGTGATCAAAAGATAATAGTGAGGAAGTATTGCGAGGAGGTTCCTGGTGGCAACTGGTAGGGTTCTCCCGGCTGGAGGTAGGAGGGGAAAAGGTAGGATCCAATGAGTCATTTCTTGCTAGATGAAGCACTAGCTTGGGTGACAGAAACCCTCTCTCCACCTTGCCCCACCCCCATTCCTTCTGGAGCCTTTGTTGGGGCTGCCAGGGCCAAGGCTTCCCGAATGTGTAGGAACAAAGTGTAGAACGATCCCTTCCTGGAGGCTGGAGGGGCAGGTCCCCCTGAGGGGTAGCGGAGAGGGGCTGCCTAAGAATGAGATGGGGTGATTGACTGTCAGTGGAAGGACTGAGGGCCAATTCTAAGCACAGTGAAATGGGCGTGGCCTGAACTGGGTTTGAGTCTCAGCTCTGCCACTCATTACCTGTGTGGCTTCGGGGAGGTCCTTTCATCTCTCTGAGCCTCAGTGACCTCTGCAAAATGGGAGTAATACCCACTGCCCAATAGTATTTGACAAATGGTAATTAAGAATGCTTTACAGGAGGGCTTTACAGATACAAGCGTTCTCTTTGAGCATTCTCGCTCATTCCTTAGGACAGTCCCTAGAGGCAGGTATAATCGCCCCATTCAGCAGATGAGGAAACTGAAACCCAGGGAAGTGAAGTAAAGTGCCAGAGATTGCAGAGTGAGACCCAAGCAGCTGCCAAGACTAGCCTTTGGGTCCTCTGGTTCCAAGCCCAGAGCCCATCTTACCACGTATCAACCCACCGCAGCTCTGGGAAGAATGTGCCACCAGTTTGGAGAGCCTCTGCTTGGGACTTTGGGGAGAAGACAATTCTAAATGAACCAGGAAGGTTTGTGTGGGTAGTGAAGGTGGGGGCAGGTTGGTCAGGAGGGGGTGACTCATGTCCTCGCCTCCAGCCCTCTGAAAGCTCCCTGGCTTGGTTTTTAGTTTGGGGGAGGGGGCCATCTCCCCAAGGCCAGGGCCTGTGGCCATGTGTGGAGGAGGCTGGTGGGGGGGAGAGGAGGGCAGGGGTCAAAGCTGCTGCCGCCTCCTGCTTTGTGCTGGGCCAGATCCTGGCTGCTCTGGGCTTGTCCCTGTATAGGAAGTGGGGCTTCCTGCTTTGCTGGGGGCTGGGCCTGGGCCAAGATCAAGGGGAGCCTGGTCTCTGGGGAAAAGGGAGAAATGAGAGATTTAGGACTGGGCCATGGTGCTGTAGGATTGTGCCAGTCAGTACTGCCTGGCTGCTCTGGGGCCAAGAGCTGGCTGTCCTCTTTCTGGGAGCTGGGGTCAGCCAGAGCCTTGGTCCCTGAGCGGTGGTGGTGTCAGACCCGCCTGGCTTTGGCGCCTCTGCCCACTGGGCTCCGGACACCAGAATGGGCCTGGGATATGGAGCCTCTCTCTGTGTGGGTGCACACCAGGCACTGAGTCTGTCAGCACTGGGTTTTTGGATCCCTTGAGGTCAAAAGGGGACCCTGGGCATGGAGATTATTGATCCTGGAGAAGAGAAGGCTGAGGGGACTTGATGTGACAGAGAAGGAAAGACCACGATCTCAGTCCTGACTGATGCTATAAAGAGGGTACCATCACCCCTGGGGACACAAGAGCCACTGGGACTGATGTTCTTTTTTTTTTTTTTTTTTTTTTTT